>NC_045451.1:16024570-16145873 GCF_002776525.5 Piliocolobus tephrosceles | reverse complement strand
GTGTGTGTGTGTGTGTGTGTGTGTGTGTGTGTGTGTGTGTGTGTGTGTCGCCTGGACCTTTTCTAGCCGTGTATGTGGGAGTGTGTGTGTCGCCTGGACCCTTTCTAGCCGTGTATCGAGTGTGTACACGCGCCTACACACACACACACACACACACGCCGTGTTACCAGCGCTTGGCCGCCTGGGGAAGACCCAGGCCAATGCCGCGCCCAGAGCAGTGGGACCTCAGCGCTGCCCTGCCGTGAAGAGAGGCGACTCTGCACGTTTTAAGCAATGCCTAGGGAAGCCCCGAGCGTGGTGTTTACTTACAAGTGGCTTCCTAGGTGTCCGCGCACTACACACGCGCGCGCATCCCCGCCTGTGCCCACCTGAACACTTAGTCCGTGGCCCAAGCCATGCAGAACTCAGCGCGCCAGGGAAGGGATTTATCAAGGGCTTTACGATAGTTTAAGTCATGTTTTTCCTCTGTCCCTAACACGTTTTGCACTGCTTTAGTGCTACACGATGAGGAGTTCTACATAGTAACTTTCAGGCCCACCGTCCTAACGCTGGGGTGGGTGGGCTCCTAAAGGTCTCCACCTTTGCCTGGTGGCCAATCCTAGGTGGCCGCACTTTCTCAAATGAGGTACGTAGATACATACATACACATCCACACTCGCAGACGTGTGTACTCGCAAGCAGTTTTAAATTCATCAGCATGAATAGCCCCTAGCAAAAAAGGACAAGAGGACAAACAAGTTGCACGTGTGTATTTTTATCTCCAAGAATCTTTGACAAATAAAGCACCAAGAAAAAAAAGAAAAAGGTTTTCTAGAAGCACAGTGGCTTACTTAATAGGGCTTGAGTGCAAATACATAGGGACACGGAATTATTGTGGTCAAGAAAGATGACAAATGAGTACTATAATGTGTACAAATATGCTCTGACATCTTTTTTTTTTTTTTTTTTTTTTTTTTTTTTTTTCTCAGTGATGAGACAGAGTCTTGCTCTGTTCCTTCACTGAGGCTGGAGTGCAGTGGTGCGATCTCAGCTCACTGCAACCTCTGCCTCCGGGGCTCAAGCAATTCTGCCTCAGCCTCCTGAGTAGCTGGGATTACACATGCACATCACCACGCTCTGCTAATTTTTGTATTTTTAGTAGAGACAGGGTTTCACCATACTGGCCAGGCTGGTCTCGAACTCCTGACCTTGTGATCTGCCCGCCTCGGTGTCCCAAAGTGCTGGGATTATAGACACGAGCCACTGGCCTGACATCTTCTTTGTCTCATTCCTACTGTGAAATCAAAATGTTCTTTAAAAAGTCAAAAAAGCACACCAAATTCTTTAGGTTTTTTTTTTTTTTTTTTTTTTTTTCTAAGAGATGGTTCTTGCTATATTGCCCAGGCTGGACTCGAACTCCTGGGCTCAAAGGATTCTCCCACCTCAGCCTCATGAATAGCTGGGACTATATGCTATATGCACTGCCATCTCTCTTGGGTGTTTTTATTTTATTTCTTCATTTATTGTATCCCATCAGCCCAACAAGCCAACTGCTCTCACATAGGAATGGGTGCCTGGGTACAAATTTCTTATCCAGGCAAGAGGTGATGAAAAGAGATCCTCCTTCCTGTCCTTCTGATGGTTGGGACAGAGTCCCTTTTATGCACGTGGGAGGTGTTCTGGTCTGGATAGGCACTGGGTATAGATTGACCTAGAGTATATGTTCTCACATAAATTCATGCCAGTTCCACAACATTATGGTTTAGAAATCTTGAAAGTGTATTTTAAAGCCCCAAAATTACCTAAGAGGAATTGAAAGGCTTCAGGCTCCTCATACTCAGCATATGAGTGAGGAAATGATAGGACAGACCTGCAAAAGAAACTGTACTTCTGCAAAGTGGGCAGCCAGAAGGAAACGGATCCCCTATTCCCAGAGAAAGAATAGCTTACCGATTTTGTCTTCCTTTGCTCCCATAGAGCCTCACTCTATGGATTTTCCCAGACGAATTCCTTATGTGGCATCTCGGCTATAATCAGTCTTGAGACGGATCTGTATTGCAGTCTTTGACTAGCGGTTATATATTCCCTGGGAATGTTCTAGATACTCTTCAGAAAGAGTGAAACCATTCCTATGTTTAGATTCCATGTTTATTAGATTCCATTTTAAAGCATAAAGGCAAGTATTCCCAGGAAGTATATGACATTGACTATTCGTCTTTGGACAATGCTGAGGTGGGGGAGGGAACACCAGCAGGAGTAACTGGATTTGAATCCCAGATCTGTGCCTGAGACCTTCCAACAACCTTACAAACATATGCACAGTGGACTTTTCACTTTCCAAGATGTTTTCCACTTGCAAAAGCCAATGGATGACCCTTTTGGCAGCTTTGCCTGGTTGGATTCTAGAAGTAGCGTGGCACCAGGAAGAGAAAAAAACAAGATGCAGGGAATGGAGATTGTATCAAGAGTCTGAACGGCCTGTGTTTTCTTTCCCTCTTCATTCCCCAGGCCACCAAACAAAAAGCTTTTTATTGCCAGTTTTCGCCACCTACTGGTTGTTTCACAGCGTTGTTCTCTTCATCCATCCAAGAAAGTTCTTTCATCCATCATCAGAATAAATGTTCCCCTAGTTTATGAAATTCAAAAGGTACAGTATTCTAACATGAACATACTAATGTTTAATATAGGGATGTAACGGCCAGATGTGGTGGCTCATGCGTGTAATCTCAGCACTTTGGGAGGCTGAGGTGGGTGGATTGCTTGAGGCCACGAGTTTGAGACCAGCCTGCACAACACGGCAAAAACCTATCTCCACAAAAAATACAAAAATTAGCCGGACATGGTGGTGTGTGCCTGTAGTCCCATCTATTCTGAAGGCTGAGATACGAGGACCACTTGAGCCCAGGAGGTGGAGGCTGTAGTGAGCTGTGATCCCACCACTGCACTGCAGCCTGGGTGACAGACTGATACCCTGTCTCAAAAAAAAAAAAAAAAAAAAAAAAATCAGAAAAAAAAAACCGTGTGTATCAAATCTTTCCAGCTATGAAACTTTTTATTGCAAATGTGGGTAGAATGAGACTATTAACTGAGGATACTGATAACTAATAGGTCAGATGGAAGAGTAAACCATGGCCCCAACCTGAAATGGAAATTAATCCATAAATAAAATGAGCTGACTAGAGGCAGTAAAAACAAGTAGTCCATATAGTTTGCATAAAAGAAAAATGAGGCCAGGCGCAGTGGCTCACGGCTGTAATCCCAGCCCTTTGGGAAGCAGAGGTGGGCGAATCACCTGAGGTCAGGAGTTCAAGACCAGCCTGACCAATATGGTGAAACCCCGTCTCTACTAAAAATACAAAAACTAGCCAGGCATGGTGGCAGGCACCTGTAATCCCAGCTACTCAGGAGGCTGAGACAGGAGAAATGCTTGAAACCAGGAGGCAGAGATTGCAGTGAGCCGAGATCATGCCACTGCACTCTTGCATGGGTGACAGAGCGAGACTCCATCTAAAAAAAAAAAAAGAAAGAAAGAAAAGGAAAGGAAAAATGAACTGCTTAAAAAATAACTTCTCAGCCAGGTGTGGTGGCTCACGCCTGTAATCCCAGCACTTTGGGAGGCCGAGGCGGGCGGATCACAAGGTCAGGAGATCAAGACTATCCTGGCCAACATGGTGAATCCCCGTCTTTACTAAAAATACAAAAGTTAGCTGGGCGTGGTGGCAAGTGCCTGTGAATCTCAACTACTGGGGAGGCTAGGTAGGAGAATCACTTGAACCAGGGAGTCAGAGGTTGCAGTGAGCCAAGATCACGCCACTGCACTCCAGCCTCATCACTCCAGTCTCTGCTTCTGCCATGACCTGTGGGGTTCTGTTTTCTCCCATTCTTCTAAGGTCACCAGTCATAATATTGGATTCAGGCCCATCACAGTCACCTCTTCTTAACTTGATTGCATCTGTACAGACCTTATTTCCAAATAAGGTCATATTCACAGGTACCGGAGGCTGAATTTAAATCTCTTTTGAGGTGACACAATTCAACCCATCTCAATATGTATCTAATATGACAGTTTTAAAACTAATGAGGATTGTTGACTCCAAGGCCTAAAGACTCAGCAATATTAGAACTGAGTTTCAAGGGTTATCATGACCTCTCTAAAACTAAAATCTGGTTATTTCATATTTCCACTCAAAGTTCTTGAAAACCTAAAAATCTTATATCCACTTTTTGTGGTTTCTGGAATACGCCAAGGTGTCTCATGTCTTTTGCCTTCGCACATCTGCCGGTCTCCCTGAACTGCACCCAACTTTTTTACCTGGCAAATTCATTTCTCTAGTTTTGGCTGAAGAACTTCCTCCTCTGTAGAGCCATCCCTGCTGTTCCTGGGCCATCTTCACATTCCTTCTGTGCTGCTAGAAGATGTTTAGTACAGGGGCTAGACGCCTAAAACTCAGAATCAAGATTCTTATCCTGGCTTCACCATTGAGTAGCTGTGACCTTGAGCCAAGTATTTAAGCTTTCAGTGCCTGTTCCCTCATTTATAACATGGAAATATAAATAGTACTACTACTCTTGGGGTTAGCTTGTGATTTCGTTAATACGTGTAAAGCACTCACAAGTGATTGGCACCTGTTTTCAGTGTTGGTTATAGTATCTTAATGGCCGTTATCCTCAGATCAGTGTAACCTCTGGCATATGTCCTTCTCACTAGATTATAAACTATTTGAGGGCAGGGGTCATATTTTTCCTTGGAACCTTTCCAGCTTAGAACAGTACTTAGCATACAAATACTTGAAGCCTAAAATTCAGAGGCTCCAAGTCAAAGAAGAAAATGGGGAGTGGTTCCTCTTTATCTAAGAAACTTGTAAGGATATAGCAGAGTCATCCAAGGGATGAAGGAAGGGAGAAGGTGAAGAAACAAGAAATGTAATTGCCATGAGGAAGGAACAAATTGTTGACGTAGAATTGTATCCCCAGCACCTGGTATCAAGCTCATCATTGGTACCCAACAAATATATGATGGATGAGGCAAAATGGAAGTTATAAAATCAGGAGTGTAACAGAAATCAAAACATAATTTTGGGCCGGGTGCAGTGGCTCACGCCTGTAATCCCAGCACTTTGGGAGGCCGAGGCGGGCAGATCACGAGGTCAGGAGTTCAGGACCATCCTGGCCAACATGGTGAAACCCCGTCTCTACTAAAAATACAAAACTTAGCTGCGAGTGGTGGCGCACGCCTGTAATCCTAGCTACTCGGGTGGCTGAGGCAGGAGAATTGCTTGAACCAGGGAGTGGGAGGTTGCAGTGAGCCGAGATCATGCCACTGCACTCCAGCCTGGTGACAGGGTGAGACTCCATCTCAAACAAACACATAATTTTGTCTTTTAAATATCCAAACAAAAATTACAGATATAATATCACATGCCATTTATGTATATAAATTGCTCAGATGTAAAGAAAGGTTAAGCTTGCAAACTACGATGTCCAAGAAATCTCTTTTCAATGTTCTAAAACCTTTCTATTTATGAACTGATAAATATCAAGGCATGTTCTTTTCCAGATCAGTCTTATATAATTTGCTGCCCATCAGGATCTAGGAGATATTACATGGTTGCAATATCAGGTTTTAGTTTAAAGTATGAGAAATATATTTGTATTGAAAACTATTTAAGAAATTTTGCTAAATTCACATTTCTTAAACTTTTACTCATATATCCCACATCACAGTGACACAAACAGAACATACTTGAAACAAGAGCTCAGAATACTAAGTATTAACTCCACAAGTATTATTACTACCTAAATGATAAAATTCAGGCCTGGTGAAATGCTTAGGAGGCAAAGTCAGGATCACATTATAGAAAACATTTATGTTTTGCCCAAATGGTCTCTTAAAAAACACAAATTTCTAGAAAAGTAAATTTTCAAATCTGTAAGTCTTGTTCCCCATTTATTTTTTTTGTTGTGATTCAGAAATACAAGGTATGAAAATTAGGTTACAATTCTGCCACAAAAGCTTCTAAAGTAGCAAACACAACTTTTATTGTGTATCAAAATAGCCATGTGCACTTTTATCAATTAAAAAGGCTTCAGAGTTATCAAATCAAGCAAGTGTAAAATATAATAGCGACCATCTCCCCTTCAAAATTGCAAATCCACAGTTACTGCACTGAAGTATAATCCAAACAACAAGATTTAGTCCAGAATATGGAAGGTTCTGGTTGGCAGGTACTTTTTAAAGCTGACTTACTAAGAACTAAAAGAAATGAGAAATATACAAAGCATCTTATGTCAAAGAGTATGAATATTTAAAAGTGGCCTCAAGTGAGTAATACATGTTTAAATTAGAACATGATGTAATTAAAAGTTTATATAATTTAGCAAAAAAAAATATGTAATTGCTTTCTTCTAGGAAGATAGACATAAAATTCTTTGAACTGAAACAGTATTACCAAAATGTTTTCATCATCTAAATACTAGAAACAATATCTCAAAATTTCACTTGCAATGATCAGTAATATATGGTTTAACAGATCCAGATAAAGATTTTTTTTTTTTTTTTTTGAGACAGAGTCTCGCACTGTCACCCAGGCTGGAGTGCAGTGGCGTAATCTTGGCTCACTGCAACCTCTACCTCCTGGGTTCAAGTGATTCTCCTGCCTCAGCCTCCTGAGTAGCTGGGACTACAGGCGCCCGCCACCACGTCCAGCTAATTTTTTGTATTTTCAGTAGAGACAGGGTTTCACCACATTGGCCAGGCTGGTCTTGAACTCCCGACCTCGTGATTCGCCCGTTTCAGCCTCCCAAAGTGCTGGGATTACAGGCGTGAGCCACTGCACCCAGCCCAGAGAAAGATTTATAACTAAATATATAGAAAAGAATAATTCCCATGATTTTGTTTTTGTAAAAAGAAATAAAGATTGTTTTCTATATATTTTTCAATATGAAGTCCTTGAACATATTTGGGGATTTTTATGGCTGAATGTTAGTTTTTTAATTTTTTAATATACTTACAAATACATTATTATAAAATAATACAACCAAATCAAAAAGCAGCCACTTAAAAACTGAAATTCACAAAATGAGCTGTTCTTGGCTACATACAGAAAACCAACATTTAAACTGAATTATAATTAAACGTTTACTGCCATAGGTAATATTTACCCACTTCTGGGTCCAATAGAAGGTGTTGAATCAATGTGATCCTTTAAAAACAAAGTCACTAGTTTCCCTAACAATCATACTCAGGGTTGGTTTTCTTTTCTTTTTTTTTTTTTTTTCCTTCACCCAGCAGAAAAACAAGTTGTTCAAGCATTGAACCAAAAAATATAAAAAATAGAATTTGCCTTGTAATATTTCTACATTTCGGATGAAGTCAGCCTACTATGTGAGGCTGCTTAAATGCCTACAACACCTTATCCAAAACCCTTTGCACTGGATGTGTTTTAGAATTCATAACCTTAGGGGTTTTAAAAAGGCAACATGGGCATATTTTGAATATTACAAAACACCTCCACAGCATCTAGGGGAATACCTATAATCAAATCCATGGATATTTCTTCAGGGAAAATTAACAGTCACAATGGAGTAGCATAAAAGAAAAGTACAATACTCTCACATCAGTTCAAGTCAGATTTTGCTGCCAAATGAATTACGGTATCAAATTCAGAAAAACACAAACCAACTTAGATTTCAAAGTTTTTTGGTAAGGGACTGTAGCCCTTTAACATCTCTGACAAGGAAATTTCTTCTGTGACATGATGGTCTCTACAAATCTGCTTTCATATTTCAATGGAAATTGGGATAGGGACAATTGTCTTCTACCCCAAAAAAGGGGCTCTTAACAGGCTCTCTTAAATTTATTTGGGTAGATTACCGTCTCACTGGAAGCGACAGGTTCTATAAGGATAATTTGAAAAAATATATTGAAATAATTATTTAGTTAATGTTATTAAATCAGACACCTTCTTGGACTAGATTCTAATATAGATCAGCAGTAGAAAGTGCCAACATTCGAGGACCATTTATGAGAAAAGAGTAAAACTGAGAAACATTCAGACATTAATGCAACTGTTTTCTGCAAATTATAAAAAGCTATGATTCCATTTGAGCAGCTGCACAATGCAACTCAATATAATCTGCAAACTTTGGCTCTCTAAGACTGAAAGATTTATGAAACCATTTTGGCATCAACCTATCCTTATAAGCTGCAATGAAATCATTCCAAGCAATTAATATGTTAAATAATAATTTCTTCTGTATCTATCAGTGTTTAAAATATGCTATTCTCAGATCTTAATAAAAAGATACCATGGGTTAAAGCCATAAAACATCTTATTTTTTAAAAAGTTAAGTCATTTAAAGTCAAGAGCTTCAAAAACTCAAGAGCAAAAAAAAAAAGAAAAGGTTTGCAATAATTTTTAGGTCTTCAATTTTTGTATGGAGTTTTTATGATTTTTAAGTTTTCTTTTACAATTTAAGAAAGTTTCCTCTTCAAAAACAGAGGTCTTTTCTCACCGAAGTGATCTGGAATGTGCTACCATATATGCAAGGAAGATGGGTTACAAGATCAAGGTGAAGGCAGCTCTCCTCAAGTCAGAGGAGTGCGAACAACCAGCAGGATGCAACGGGGAATGTTGGCTAAAACTCATCAGAGACACTTGCTGTCGAAATCCACTAATGAACACAGATCCTATAACCTGGAAACAACATTCAGGCGCCAACAGGGTTTCCAGGGCTACAGAGTTACGAGTCACGAGTGGGCTTCCTTAGCAGATGGTATGAAGATAATGTCTGCGGGCTCAGTGGGAAAGTCACATAAAGAACAGATGATCATTTTATTTCAAATGCGACTCTCTTCAAAATCAGCCTTGTCTTTTTTTCTTAATGAGTAAATTTTATACCATCATCAGCCTTTCCTAAAAGCTACATATATGCTCCGAGAAAAATGTCACACTTTTTAATTTTTTCATTTGTTTTAATTAATTCATGAATTAAGTTAAAAAGTCAAGTCAAAAATTTTAGCTGGTCTTTTTTTCCCTTTTTTTTTTTTTTTTACAAAAATATTACAGCAGTATAAGCAAAATTGGAAAGGAAGAGATGGGAAGAACAAGTAGATGCTAAAATGGAATAGGTGAACTTCAGGTCATCATGGTTATTGAAGGAACTGTAAATTCTTAAGCTTCTAGATTTTACTGCTCTTCAGAAAACATTTAAGGAGGCTGCCTTTCCCCATGAATGCGAAATGAAACGTTCCCTAAGCATTTGAGTCTAAAGAAGACAAGAAAGCATTGCTTTTCCTACTGGAAAATACCTCTTTAGCTCCCATTGCACTGCCCTCTCCCGTCCCCCTCATAGCTTCATGGGATCAAAGAGAGAGAGAAGCCATGCGTTTCCACCAGCAGCAGAGTGAGTCCTGAGTACAACACAGGGCTGTCAGTGACATTCAGACTCACTGGCAATGGGTCCAACTCATCTTGAATAAAATACACCAAGTTAAAAAGAAAGAAAGAAAGAAAGAAAAAAACCCTAGAAACCCAAAATTGTTTTTTATGGAAGGTTTAAACGAAGTCCTCAAGATTTCTTTATGTGCCATAAAGTACATTTCTGGACTTAATCTCTAGGGGGGCAAAAAAGAATAAATAGAAAACAATTTAATGATCATTCTGGAATCCTGTTCTTTACCTTGTTCACATGGTATTAATTCTCATACCTTCACTTCTCTATCTCAAAGCCTAGAAAATCAGATGGTCTGCTATTCCGTATTTGCATAGTATTAATAATATTGTCAGGAGGTGAACTTCTAGCCCCTTGCTTGCAGCCACATTTCTGAAGAGCACTGGTCCAATCTGACACATTTGAAAACAATATATAAGTGTCTATAGGCCAAAAATTGGGTCCCATTTAGCAGCAAGCTGTTCAAATTATTTGGAAACAGTCTTCTTCCAAAGGGTGAGAAGAATTAGGCAGTTTTGTCTGCAATTTCAGATTTTTCTCTCTGCATCATGCAGCGACGAACTATGCTGTCAAAACTTCCAAGGTAAAACAAAGCAATAGTGCGGAAAAGGCCCATGGTGACCACCTGCAAGATAAAGAGAGAGCTTTTAGTGCATCCAACGGTACAAGACTATTTCAAGGTACCTAGGTCGCTAATAAATAGTTTCTAAGACACATCTTCTAGTCTGCTCTAAGGATGAATATAATGAAAACTCTGTAAATGTCAGTAAGCTGTGAGAACAGAATGTGTGTGTTCTGCACCGCTGGACAGCCCAGATACGTAACAAAATATTTGTTCAATTAATAAATTCAAACCACAAGCAGAACAAAATAGGTATTGCTTGCAGTCTTAGGGTTATAACAGCTTAAAAAGATCCACTCCAGCATCTCAAATAGCCAAACTACAATCAAGGCTTTTTTGGTTTGAGATTTACGTTCTGAGTGTGAAAGCAAGACCCTATACTAGGTGCTGAGAACACTGTGGTGAGAGACACCGTCCCTGACCTCAATGAGCTTATTCTCAGGCTGGAAAAACAAGTAAAATTGAAACTACTGCCTCAGGGTTGAGAGCCGTGATTACTGATATCCTGTTGCTCAGGATGGAGTGCAGTGGCATGAACACGGCTCACTATAGCTTTGACCTCCCGAACTCAAGGGATCCTCCTGCCTCATCCTCCCGCTTCATCCTCCCAAGCAGCTGGGACCATAGGCATGAGCCCCCGTGCGTAAGAGAATAGAAAAATCACTGTTTTTTTTCCCTACACCCTCAGAGCACTGAACCCAGTCCTTGGATCTTCTGGAAGAAACCATGTTTAAGGTGAGACCTGAAGGAAGATTAGAAGTTGGCAGGACATAGAGAAGATTCCAGAAAGAAGAGGACAGGTAAAGAAAGAAAAAAACAGAGCCTGGAAAGGTAAGTGGGGTGGGAGATCAGGTGGCTTATGGCATGCGATGGAAATTTTTTTAATTTTTAAATTCTTTTTAGAGACAGGGTCTTGCTCTGTCACCCAGGCTGGAGTGCAGGAATATGATCGTAGCTCACTGTAGCTTCAGACTTCCAGACTCAAGCAGAAGTCTCCCAGTTGCTCGGAATACAGGTACACACCACCACACCGGGCTTTCTTATTCTTTTACATTTTTATGTAGAGACAGGGTCTCACTCTGTTGCCCAGGCTGGTCTCAAACTCCTGAGCTCAAGCAATCCTCCCGACTCGGCCTCCCAAAGTGCTGAGATTATAGTCATGAGCCACCATACCCAGGTGCAATGGAATTTTTAAAGCTTTATCCTGATGGTATCAAGGAGCCACAGAATGTTTTCATGCAATGTATAGCCGCAGTTCAGAAACAACTGGTGTGGAAAATGGCAGGGTACACTCAAGCGCATCCAGGGGGCCTGGGCAGGGGGTTGCAGACCATAGTGGTTGCAGGGACTGTGCTCCTTCCTCAGGAGCAGCTGCCACCTGTGCTTGCTGATGACTGCCAGGTGAGAATGCAGACTCTGTGCAGCTAAACCTTCCGATTTTCCAAGAAAAGTCTGAAATCTGGACCTTTCATATAAAACCTAATTTTAAAACTATTTTAAAATCTTAAACACACACACTCATACCAGATGGACCAAACAAAACTGCTTTACAGGCCCATGGGAATCATTTACAACCTCTGGCTCAAAAAGTGTATAACTCAGGCAGGAGGCCTGCTGTGGCAACCCAGGCCCGGGCTCCAGAAGCACTGCCAGAACTGCAGAGAATGGAAGCATCTGAAGAACAGAGTGACAAGGGTGACAATGATCTCTGATGTGAGGGACAGAAGCAGGGAAGTCCGGGACAACACCCCAGGTGTGAGCCACCATGCCAGCCCAAAAATTTAAAAATAAAAGAATTCACGCATTCGTTCAGCTCAGGTATTCTGGAATTCCTACTAAGTGCCAGGTACTGGTTGTTAGGTGTACAATGGCAAACAAGAGGCGTGGGCCCCGTCCTCAAAGAGCTTACATCTAACAGTGTCAACCTCTAGGAGAATGGCAAGACAGCAGGTATATTACAGAGTGAAAAGAAAAGAGGGCTTGGGAAAGACCCTGAGGAAAACCAACAACTATGTCATTTATATAAGTCTGAATGTGGTCAACTGCACAGAACTTAGTACTTGTTAACAACTATCCCATGGCTTTGTCTTTCCAGATCATTCCCTCTATTGTAATCCTTACTACGTTACACTACACTACTATCATCTTTTATTTATTTATTTATTTATTTTTACTTTTTTGAGACAGAGTTTTGCCCTTGTAGCCCAGGCTGGAGTGTGGTGGCATGACCTCGGCTCACTGCAACCTCCACCTCCCGGGTTCAAGTAATTCTCCTACCTCAATCTCCCGAGTAGCTGGGATTACAGGCGCCCGCCACCATGCCCAGCTAATTTTCATATTTTTAGTAGAAACAGAGTTTCACCATGTTGGCCAGGCTGGTCTCGAACTCCTGATCTCAAGTGATCCACCCACCTCAGCCTCCCAAAGTGCTGGGATTACAGGCGTGAGCCACCACGCCCGGACTACTATCACCTTTATGGTCAGTGCATTCCACTTGACTGTAAGCCCCTGAAGCTGGAGAGGTCGCCTTCCATCTGATTCCCTATGAGCAAGTACAGTACCTAGCACACCAATGAAACACTCTAACTGTGTATCTTGGACAAAATAATAAATTCCCATAAGCGCAGCAATTGTGTTTAATCCATGATTTGTATCTCACTAAATTTAGCTGTGTGTGACCTGATTCACCTAGAAAAGGTTTTCTAGTCTCATATGTTAGTACTTTTTAAGCAAGGCCACCCCTTACTCTAGGAGCATTCCATTTTTCAAAACACATTGGAGCACTGGTTCTTAGGTGAAAATCCAGGTTAACGCCTCAACAGCAGAGATGGTGTTTTATTTCTCTATCTGCAAGGCCCAGCACTGACGACTTCTTGCCAGTCTAAATTCCTGAAGTTATATCTTTAACCTATTTACTCATTCCCGGTGGAGGAAGAGGAAAAGTTGATAGCTCAATAAAAATACATTCTCTAAATAAAGTTACTCTGTTTTCCCTTAATCACTGCTCATCAAGGTTTGATGAAAGGCAGTTTTTCTCTTGTCCATCGGCCTATCTGACTGCTAGCCTAGGCAGAGCTTACCTGCTGGAGTCCCTCAGTAATAGAAGTTACTGGAGCCATCCCACAGGTCAGGGCCGAGAGCATGTACCCATCTGAGCCAAGGGAACTGTTGAAATTTCCTTGCTAAAAGAGAAGGAAAAGAAGAGAAAAAGGGAATCCTAGTAATGTGGACGGAAATCAATCCAACGTATCAGAAACAGTGGAGTGTGCTCGCTCACTTTAAGTGAGATAAAACGGTCACAAAGCATTGAGCAGCACTCAGAAATGGACGCAGGGCCTTGGCAGATGGGCAGTTCTCAACAAGAGAGTCCACGGACCCCTGTGGGCTCCCAAGGACAAATGATTGTCCTAATAACACCAAGACATTCATTCTCTTTTCCACAGTGCGATGTATGGAAAATACAGTTTTGCCTCTGCCAAACTGCAGACATGGGCTAAAACCACGGTGTTCTGGCCAAACTGTACTAGGAGTCATTGTCATCGGTACTACCACACACGCTCGCAGTAACAAATAATACACAAAGAAAACACAAGTTCTAAAATTCTTTTAAAAATCAAAAAGTGTCAGTTTTGCTTTAAAATCCTCTTGATAAAGCGGCAAAATGCATCATTTTGTTAAATGGCAACCCTCGAGGACAAGTCTTCTTAATACTCTGTGTGACAAATGAGAACACGCCCAATGCGCTCCCGCGGCACTGCATTCCAGAGGGGGACAACTGCCTGGAACAAAAGCCCTTATGCAGCTGCTTACATCGAGGGCTAAACTGCCACTTCTTTCATGGAGCGTCATTTTTATTTTTTATTTATTTATTTTTGACAGAATCTCCCTCTGTGGCCCAGGCTGAAGTGTAGTGGTGTGATCTCTGCTCACTACAACCTCCGCCTCCCAGGTTCAAGCGATTCTCCTGCCTCAGCCTCCCAAGTAGCTGGGATTACAGGCATGTGCCACCACACCCGGATACTTTTTGTATTTTTAGTAGAGATGGGGTTTCACCATGTTGGCCAGGCTGGTCTCAAACCCCTGAGCTCAAGCGATCCACCTGCCTCGGCCTGCAAAAGTGCTGGGATTACAGGCGTGAGCCACCGTGCCTGGCTGGAGAGCATAATTTTTATATGAAAGACCATTGACAGGAAATCCAAGGTTGTTCAGACTTAGGTATGTGGCAGATGTGCAGAAAACGAAAAAAGCAAGCGTGTCACTTCAGGAAAAACAACTGGCCACATGTGTCATCAATGTTAAAATCTGAGCCTTCAAGAAAAAATTAAGATTTGGAAAAACTAGTATCCACCATCATGAGACTGTAAGCTGCATACTTTTATGATAAGATCAGCAGTAATATTGATGAAAGCAATTTTTCTGATCACTCAGTCAACCCATATTTTCCAAATGACTAATGCATAATGTTACGAAATCATGAATGGTTAAAAGATCCATTCAAAGTACAAGACGGACCAATGGAATTTAATGTAACAGAGTACAAAACGCTCATTGATGTAGTTTCCAATTCTATATTGCAACTAACCTTTAAGAAACTACCATTTGTTGAGTTTGAGTTTGATATAAAAAAAGAATGTCCATAATTATCTGAAAAGCCTCGTAAAATAGTCTTCCCTTTCCCAACTCCGTATCTGTCTAAGGCCAGATTGTCTTCATATCCTTCCATCAAAACAACATTATTACAGCAGATGGAATGCAGAAGCAGCTATTTGAATCCAGCTGTTAATGCAGACCTTAAAGCAACTGGTGAAAATGTGAACCAATGCCACTGTCCTCACTGAACTTTTGTTTTGAAAAGTCACATTATAAAGCAATGGGCATATATATCTTTTATATTTTTAAAGTATATATGTATATGTATGTTTTAAAAATATATATGTGTGTATATATATTATATTTTATATATATATATATATATATATTTTTTTTTTTTTTTTTTTTTTGAGAAGGAGTTTTGCTCTTGTTGTCCAGGCTGGAGCACAATGGCTCGATCTCGGCTCACTGCAACCTCCGCCTCCTGGGTTCAAGTAATTCTCCTGTCTCAGCCTCCCAAATAGCTGGGATTACAGGTGCATGTCACCAAGCCTGGCTAATTTTTGTATGTGTAGTAGAGATGTTTCATCATATTGGTCAGGCTGGTCTTGAACTCCTGACCTCAGGTGATCCACCTGCCTTGGCCTCCCAAAGTGCTGGGATTATAGGCATGAGTCACCACGCCCAGCCATTTTTGTTATTTTTAATGAATTAATAAATATTATAAACAGCTTCCATTTCAAATATGGCAAATATCAATAAATATAGCCATGTAAATAAACGAAAGTTCTCTGGGGTTGCTGACATTTTGTAAGAATATAAATTGGTCAAGAGAAGAAAAGTTTGAAAACCACTAAACTAAATTAATACTGCCAAAATACTAAGAGCTATTTAGCATCATTAAAAACACTGAATGGGCCGGGCATGGGGCTCACGCCTGTAATCCCAGCACTTTGGCCAAGAGGCTGAGGCATGTAGATTACCTGAAATCAGGAGTTCGAGACCAGCCTGGCCAACATGGTGAAGCCCCATTTCTACTACAAATACAAAAAATTAGCCAGGTGTGGTTGTGGGCCCCTGTAATCCCATCTACTCAGAAGGCTGAGGCAGGAGAATCGCTTAAACCCAGAAGGCATAGGTTGTAGCCAGCCGAGATCATGCCACTGCACTCCAGCCTAGGCAACAAGAGCGAAACTCCGTCTCAAAACAAACAAACAAAACAACAACAACAAATACCAAATGCATTTGCTTTGACCTGAGATAAGCAGGAAAAATAAAGTCCCACTTGTGCCATCTCCCTGGGCCTTTTAAGGCACTCAGGGCAAAGCTGTTCACACGTGTATATATTTCAGCAGAATTCGCTATGTCTTATTCTGCTCAGTTCAGTCTAATGTGACAGCATTTATGCTACTTCAAGGCTGTCCACCATGTGCTGACACCTCTCATTCCAATGGTCCTAAAGATTTTCCAAATTCAGTGTGGGTCTGTGGTTTACAGACATCCCTCGTAAGTGTGTATTTTTCAGCATTAACAGAAATGTTGTCAAAAAGCATGAGGCACATGTGTTGTTCTTCTACAACACAGCACATCGTTTCTTAAAATACCATTTTTGATTCTGCATAAAAAAGCATATCAACAGGGAAGACAGGAGGACAGGCCCACGGGGCTAGTGGCACTTTCTCGTTAGCTAACTTTTGGGAAAATGATACTGGGAAACAGGAATGGGAGAGAAGGCAGACAGGTGTATACAGGACATAGTATAAATTGTGGCCGGGCACGGTGGCTCATGCCTGTAATCCCAGCACTTTGGGAGGCTGAGGTGGGCAGATCATGAAGTCAGGAGATCGAGACCACGGTGAAACCCCGTCTCTACTAAAAATACAAAAAATTAGCCAGGTGCAGTGGCGGGTGCCTGTAGTCCCAGCTACTTGGGAGGCTGAGGCAGGAGAATGGCGTGAACCCAGGTGGTGGAGCTTGCAGTGAGCTGAGATCGCGCCACTGCACTCCAGCCTGGAGTGACAGAGTGAGACACCATCTCAAAAAAAAAAAAAAAAGGACACAGTATATATTGTTTACACTGCCCAGGAAAGTCTCATTTTCTTTTTAAAGAACTGGTGTTTCCAGGTTTCCAGACATCCTTCTAGTAAACCTGTTTCTAAGGTTAAGGTATACGATCAGTTTTCAGGAGCCTACTCACTAATATGGAGTCAATAAAGCGTCTAAAAGAAGAAAAGTCGAGTCCAATATTAGATACGATGAATCTAACAGACTAAAAAATTCTAATAACTGATGTTTTGAAGTTAAATCCTAGGACAAGTATCTTTTCAGGAATATAGTACTGCAAACACAAATAGTACAGAAAACAAGGATTTTACTTACTATGGCATCTTTAACGATTTGTTTGGCCACCTGTTCTGGTTTGCACACAGATGTGGTCTCTGAAATAAGTCGAGTCTCCAAAGGCTAAAAGTGGAAAAAAATGTACATAACAATATCATGATTACCCATCACATTCAAAATAAATTATTCTTACAGCCTCCTGATTTACAAATAATTCCAATTTTCTACCTTTGGGCAGATTCCTATTTTTAGAATAAGGCCCATCTGGATTCTAAATCAGTGTCTACCTAGTTACTATGTAAAATTCTACCCAGTAGCTGAAGCAAGACAAGGAGGCCTTTGCCATTCTCTGAGGACATATGAAATCTTGGCTCCAGTGAGGACCGTCAAAGCTATAGTTGAGAACACATCACCGGACACAAGTTCAGAAAGACCCTCTCTTTGACACCTCAGTGCCGACCAGACACCTGAGTGACGGTGCTTCTGCAGAGGCTAGACCTGTGTCTAGAGCAAGCCTGTTCTCAAGGCCAGCAACTCTATTCTGACCATACTCCCAGGCCAGCAGAGGGCTGATCCCTGGGGATGAACCTGGGGCCCAAGGCAGGGACAGTCGCAACCCAGCCCCTATTCGACAACTGCAGATGCTTCTTAAAGGATCTGCAGAGGAGGCAAACGCGCAGGACACTGAAAGAGAAGGAGCCACTTAGGAGACAACCCTGAGTGGTCCCTAGACGGGCTGCGTGCTAGTTACCAGGCTGGAGCTGCAGACCCCAAATCTTGGACTTTTCTTCCTCAAAAGGACCATCTCAACTCTCACCTAGCTCAAAAAGCCTTCCCTAAATACCTAACTGGGAGTAACCTCTCTTTCTTCTGTGAACATTCCTGCTTTAATACACATTATAGCTACTTGCGAATTTGCATTTTACCTCTTAAGTTTCTTGTGGGCAGGGCCTGTTTTATAAGAAATCATTTATCTTTGGCTTTTCTTTGTGATGCCTTGCATATATGTGGTCAAAAATTATTTCAATTAGTTCAATTAGTTTCAATTAGAAGTGTCAAAATAGTTTCAATTGGAAGCGTCAAATAATTTCAATTAGAAGTGTCAAACGAAAGCCTTAAACTGCATGAGACTGTAAACTTTACCATATGAGCGTGAAGGAATTAAAGAAAATAAAAACCAGATTATATTTTCTTAAAATAGGAAGTAAAGTATTTCATAAAGATCAAGTATTTCTTGTGAACCTGAATTAAGAGAAAGGTTGTTCTGAAGGTGCCACTATTCATTCTTCCAGACCCCCAGGCTGGCATAACCACACTAAATACACATAAGATTCTAAAGTGCTATGGCGCCCCCTAAAGGGCCTACACATCAATGTAGAATTGTATTTACCCAAACAAGTCTGCCCAACATTTTACTGAAGGGGAAAAAAAACCCAACTTAATCAACATCAGAATCGAAGCTTAACAGGGAAATCACCACCCTTTGTCAGCTTTGGCTTCAAACTAAAAGACTGCGTACCAAATGTTGCAAAGCTTATTCTAAGACAGGACATTTGGCTTAAATTTACTTCTTTGAAATGGCAGTAATTTTTAAAAAGGCAGAGCCAAAGAGAAAAGAATAGGGGGAAAAAAACCTTCTAAATCACAAACATCTTTTTACAAATATACAGTCTAGGGAGTTTAAGTGCCAATTTTTATGCTGCAGAGTTTCACATTTACAAAGTATTGGTATAAAAAGAGAAGAAAAAAATATAAAACTAAAATTAACCACAGTTCAAGGTGGTAAGTTCTGATTAATTCCTTTATTCCCACTTCACCTATTCATTTGCTCAAAAAAGCAACTACTATGTGTCAAGGCAAAGGAAATAGTCCACTGAAAAAGTGTGAAGCTTATATTCAGCTCAGAACGACTGGCAGTCATTTTATATAAAAGATATGTCTGTTATAAGTGCTATGAGAAGTTCCTGTTGTGATAAGTGCAATGGAGACTCAAATCATCAGACCCCAAATCATCTCCTCTACAATGGCAGAAGATTAGCAGTTTACTAACCAGACTCTTAATTCTGGAACACCAGTCACCACTAAGAGTAGTTATAAGGCACCTTGCAGAAACAGAAAAATTAAGCAAAAGTTGGCACTTAGGTGGTGAGCTCCCCAGCCCTCTTGCCCTGCTTGGCTCCCACAAGACAGACAGCAAGTCTTACTCTCCCAAAGGCAGGAGATGACATGATTCCTCACTAGGGAAATTGATCAAACCACGAGAAAAGTAAGCAGATGCTGGCATATGAAAGTCTTCTAATGAAGTGGCTGCATCCTCTCCTGATCATCCCATAGTAAACAGCTGAGAAGCTAGAGATTTACAACTGGCATTTTAGTGCCTCACTCTTAAATATGGACAATCAAGGATCACCAGACATTTGAGGAAGCCTAAAAAAACAACAACAGAGAAAAAGAAAGTAGGAGGAAATAAATATTACGAGATGTAGAAGAAATTTTCAAACAAAACAGCAACAAAAAAACAAAGCTAAACATCCAGAGTGAATATCCTTAGACACAAGAGAAAATATGAAATCCATGAAATAAGAAGCTATTTTTAAAAACTGTTGGCCGGGCGCAGTGGCTCAAGCCTGTAATCCCAGCACTTTGGGAGGCCGAGACAGGCGGATCACGAGGTCAGGAGATCGAGACCATCCTGGCTAACATGGTGAAACCCCATCTCTACTAAAAAAATACAAAAAACTAGCCGGGTGAGGTGGCGAGCGCCTGTAGGCCCAGCTACTAGGGAGGCTGAGGCAGGAGAATGGCTTAAACCCGGGGGGCGGAGCTTGCAGTGAGCTGAGATCCGGCCACTGCACTCCAGCCTGGGCGACAGAGCGAGACTCCGTCTCAAAAAAAAAAAAAAAAAAAGTTTTAAATATTCAGAGAAAAGGGATCTAAAGTAATTTTTATGTAAGCCAGCAGAAATAAAAATTTCAACAAAAAGGTTTAAGGATAAAGCTAATAAAAAAAACTAGAAAGGAAAACAAAAGGCCAAAGAGATTTAAAAAAAAAAATGAGAGAAAATAGAAGGAAATTGGAGGATTGGTCCAGAAAGTTCAAAAATCTGAATAATAAATGCTCCAGAAAGATGAACACTTGAAATACTTTGGGAAGAAAGAAGTGATAAAAGGAGTAATACAATAAAATGTCCCAGAACAAAAGTTGACAAAATAAAAGGGCTCCTTTTCGTGTCTAGCACATGAAATAAGAAGATTCCATGCCAAAATCCATTAAGTAAGGATAAAAAGGGATACAAGGTTTCCAAAAATAAATGGAAAAACAGGTTCTATACAAAAGATTGGGAATCAAAATGGTATCGCATTCCACAGAAATTCTGGAAGTTGGAAATCAACAAATGCCCAAAGAAATCTGAGGAAACATTATTTCCAAACTAGAAATCTGTACTTAACAAAACAATACAACAAGAATAAAAAAAAATGGCCGGGCATGGTGGTCATGCCTGTAATCCCAGCACTTTGGGAGGCCAGGGTGGGCCAGGAGTTGGAAACTGGCCTGGCCAACATGGTGAAACCCCGTGTCTACTAAAAAAAAAAATACAAAAAATCAGCCGGGAATGGTGGCACGCACCTGTAACCCCAGCTACTCAGAGGCTGAGGCACGGGAATCTCTTGAACCCAGGAGGCAGAGGTTGCAGCGAGCCAACATCGCACCACTGCACTCCAGCCTGGGTGACAGAGCAAGAGTCCATCTCAAACAAAAAGAAAAAAGATTAAAATTAAAATAAAGGCATTTTCAGACATGTCGTTTCTAAAACAATATTACCTCTGATGTGCCCTTCCTCAGAAAATTGGTGGAAAATATTATAGCTCTGCCAAAATGAGCAGATAAACCAAAAAACTGAGAGTCATGGGCTCCGTCAAAGGAAGAGGAGAAGGGAACGTGCAGTGTGAGGTGAAGACAAGTCCTGAGACCACCGCTGGGTGGCAGATCTAGAACAGACCAGGAATGGGGACGACCCCAGGAGAAATGTCTGAGGAAGAAAGAATGAAACTAACAGAATGTCCAATGTGCTCACATGGATCAAAAGGAGAATCTCAGTTCTGTCTGAATCTGGGACTGAATTAGTTACAGATAATTACAAAGCTAAGTAAATGAAAAGGCAAGAAAGGAAATGTCACTATAGAATGGTCCAAGTGTGCATAATATTTGCAGTCATATTAATATAAGCACTAAACCTGATTTAACTAAAGAGATGGGAGGAGTACACAGGGAATGGGGAACAGATATGAATCTTAATGTTTTTGTTTTGAAACAGGGTCTTACTCTGTTGCCCAGGCTGGAGTGCAGTGGCGCAATCTTGGCTCACTGTAGCCTCAATGTCCTGGGCTCAAACTATCTGATATGGTTTGGATCTGTGTCCCCACGCAAATCTCACGTCCAACTGCAATCCCTAATGTCAGAGGAGGGACCTGGTGGGAGGTCACTGGATCATGGAGGTGGATTTCCCACTTGCTGTTCTCATGATACTGAGTGAGCTCTCACGAGATCTGGTTGTTTAAAAGTGTGTGGCACCTCCCGTCTCTCGCCTCCTCCTGCTCCGACCACGTAAGATGTGCCTGCTTTCCCTTTACTTTTGGCCAAGATTGTAAGTTTCCTGAGGCCTCCCCAGAAGCAGCAGCCTGTACAGCCTGTGGAACTGTGAGCAAATTAAACCTCTTCTATGTGTAAATTACCCAGTCTCAGGTATTTATTTATAGTAATGCAAGAACAGACTAATACACTATCCTTCCACCTTAGCCTCCCGAGTAGGTGGAACTATTCTAATTTTGCTTATTTTTTTGTAGGGATAGGGTCTCGCTATGTTGCCCAGGCTGGTCTTGAACTCCTGGGCTCAATCAATCCTCTTGCCATGGCCTCCCAAAGTACTGGGATTACTGGTGTGAGTCACCATGGCTGGCCTTAAATTTTTATTTTTTTATTTTTAATTTTAATTTTTTTTAGATATTGGTTCTCTCTCTGTCACTCAGGTCAAAATGTAGTAGTACAATCCTGGCTCACTGCAGCCTCAACCTCCCTGGCTCAAATGGTTCTCCCACCTCAGCCTCCTGAGTAGCTGGGACTACAAGCATGTGCCCCCATGTCTAGCTAATTTTTTAATTTTTTGTAGAGCCAGGGTTTCGTTATGTTGCCCAGGCTGGTCTTGAACTCCTGGTCTCAAGTGATCTTCTTGCCTTGGCCTTCCAAAGTGCTGAGATTACAGGCATGAGCCACACTGTGCCTGGCCTGGTCTTAAATTTTATCTTCCACGGTAGAAAGTCAATAAATAATTTCTAAATCTTAAAAAAAAAAAAAAAAAAAAAAGGGCAGTATAAACATGTTAGTTAAAATAAATGGCTACCTCTAGGGAGGAGGAATTGGGAATGGGAGAGATGAGGCAAAGGATTGATATTGGACTCTAAAACTGTGTGACATAGTTCTTTGATGAAAATGTGCTAGAAATGGCTGGGTGCAATGGCTATAATCTCAGCACCTTGGAGGCTGAGGAGAGAGAATCACTTGAGGCCAGGAGTTTGAGACCAGCCTGGGCGACATAGTGAGACCCCATCTCTACAAAAAAATTAAAAATTAGCTAGGTTTGGTGGCACACGCTTGTAGGCCCAGCTACTCAGGTGGCTGAGGCAGGAGGTCTGCTTGAGCCTGAGAGTTTGAGGATACAGTTAGCCATGACTGTACCACTGCACTCCAGCCTGGACAGCAGAGTGAGGCCCTGTCGCTATAGAGAAAAAATCTGGTAGAAATTTAAATTAAACTTTAAGAAAAGGAAGTGAAGGAAAAGAGGAAGGACAGAAGGAATATATGCCGGGAGAATCTCAAGGTCATCAGAAACCAGCTAGGCACTCTACCCAATAAACACTGTTGATTGGTGAAAACGAGTAGGAGCTGAAGAGCAGAAAGAAAATCAGGAAAGCAGTAAACATTAGAGGTTCAAACTGGGACATGTAGGATACTGACCTTTGTTCTGTTTTCTTCGGCAAAGCCAGGTGTATCTGTGTCTGGTGGGTAAGCAACTGTGATGTAGACATTATATGGCTTCACCTGCATTTCAAAACAACACATGTACCTTCAGTAAACAAGACACACCGAGGTCCTACACTGCCAACCTGCACTGGCTGCCCTGATTCCCAAAAAGCAGTGAGAACAATGGGGTGATTCTGTAAGCAGGGAACTACACCAACTGCATTGAGAAATCCCTCTCCATGAAGATGATTCCAGAATGAAGGCAAAAAGCTCACCCTAACCTAGACCCAAGAAAACAGCTGGCCCTAAAGTATGGCAAGTCACCTCCTTTGCAGTGTCTTCCACTCCTGCTGCCCAGGCAGAGGCCCTGAGAGACGTCCAATGAGGAGGGCGGTGTTTTAAAAACAGCCCAGTTCTCACACGCACTGCACGACATCCAAGCCCTTTATCAAGGCAATGGGACCGGTCTGCCCCTCCTTTCTTCACCAGATTGTACATCTGTTTTCCATTCAGACTGCTTCTGACACTCTTGTGTTAATTTCATCCACAAAATACATGGGAGTCATTAAAATCTGCTGCCCTATCCCCTTCTTGTGCCCCACCCCAAACCCAGTCCAGAACTGTCCCTGAGAAGTCTGCTTATTCCAGAGCTCCCTGTACAATTGGCCTCTGCCCATTAGGAGGTCAAGAGTCACCTCCTCCTCCACTGAACCAACAAGAAGAACCACTGGGTAGAACCTCCAAGACAGACCAGCCAAGTACCTTCCCTGTGGACAACCTCAACCTGCATTCCATAGGGAAAGCCCTCTGCCTTATCTGAAACTCTATGTGGCTCCTCTAAATCTGACACTTGGAGTTGGTTGTTACACTTGTGTGCCTCACCACCTCGCCTGCACACTTTGCGCTTCACACTCCCACTCATATACACAACCCCAACAATTCCAGCAGATTCTTCTGCTGTTGGCCGGGACACACCCTCCCACAGATTGCTCAGCCACAGCCCTGCTGCACACACTTATCTCGCCCTGCCAATTAGCAACTCTAAGAGCAATGGTTCAGACCATGAAAACCTCTTTGCCATGATTTTTATTTGGTATTGGCTCAGTTTTTCATCCCTAGGGATCCTAAGGGATCTGGAAGCAGAGAGGCAGCTGACAGATCAGCCACTGCACATCTTCAGGAGGGTACTCTAGGCTGAAAATCAACACCACACTGCCTAATGTGAAGGCCTTTAAGAGCAGCCCAGGGGCCGGGCGCGGTGGCTCATGCCTGTAATCCCAACGTTTTGGGAGGCCAAGGCGGGCGGATCACCTGAGGTCAGGAGTTCGAGACCAGCCTGGCCAACATGGTGAAACCCTGTTTTTAGCAAAAATACAAAAGTTAGTTGGGTTTGGTAGTGGGTGCCTGTAATCCCAGCTGCTCGGGAGGCTGAGGCAGAAGAATTGCTTGAGCCCGGGAGGCGGAGGTTGCAGTGAGTTGAGATCATACCACTGTACTCCAGCCTGGGTGACAAGAGAGAGACTCCATCTCAAAAAAAAAAAAAGAGTAGCCCAGAGTCTCATCTCATGCAGCCCTTTTCTTCCCTGGTTCCTTCAGTGAAGCAGTTTTGAGGGCTTTAAGGGGAGCTGCAAGGGGAAGGAGAAGCACGCACAGGCCTGCAAGCAGAAGATCCAGGCCAGCCATCCTGGAAAGTGCAGTCGTGAAAGTGAGATGTCTTTGTGGGTTCCATTCCAGAGCAATTACGGTGTGGGACAGCCCATCCACTGGGCATCGCCAGGGCATGCAGCTTCACAGCCCAGCCATGCTCATAAATAGCTCTGGATTGGGGCCAGGTAGTGAGGCAGATGAGCCAGAAACTCGCTTCCACTTGTTTTTGAGATAGTGACTTATGAAAAGCTCGTCTTCCCCAGCCTTGCCCTCCACTGTGCACAGACCAGAGAAAAACACCACAAAAAATCCAGCGAGTTGTCATTAGGCAGCCCACATCAAGACTGACACTGACTGGCCAGAAACTCACGATTACGCTGCCCCTCTGCCTTCTCTCTCATGGTAAAGGAGGATGCTGGCTCCAAAGCTAATGGAAGACAGGATGACAGAGCAGTGCTTCTCAAAATCAAGGTTATGGCTGCATTGTCAAAGGTTAAAACAGCTTTTCAGAGCAGCTTCTTCATGAGGTAGGAGGACAGATTGCTGGGCTTGGGAGAAACCAGTCCAATCGCTTCTAGATTGGTATTGTCGCTACGCCGTCCAATCAAATGACTCTCCCAGTCTCTGGCTGGATACCTCCAGTGGCTAGTCACCTCACCATTTGCATATTCTTTTATTTATTCATGCAACAACGAGCACTTATTGAATTACTTCTACATGCCAGTATTGTTCTGAGAACAAAACATAAGGTTAAGATTCTAGTTTCCTGAAACTCTTGGTCAAATAATTTGCTAAAATCTGAATATACTAAACCACATCTACACCTTCTTTTAATCTGCTGAGCTCATAACCCTGTCATAAACAAAAATGAGGGCAGTCTGGCTTTACTTGTTCTTATAAGACAATGCTAGCTCCCTGAGATCACCACTCTCTCTAAGAACAAATGAGCCAGGTCTTCACTGAGTCGCCTGCTGCCTGGTCACTGATTCTCCTCATCCCTGTTGCCGGACCATTCTCTGTGCCCCTCACTCTGCCCCACGCCCATCCTATTACTTCCTCCCTTCTCTCTGGCCTCAACCTCAAACAGAAAGACAACTGACCACTTGTTCAAGAACCGATTTGTGGGCTGGGTGCAGCGGTTCACATCTGTAATCCCAGCACTTTGGGAGGCCGAGGCGGGCAGATTTACCTGAGTTTAAGACCAGCCTGGCCAATATGGTGAAACCCCATCTCTACCAAAAATACAAAAATTAGCCAGGCGTGGTGGTGGGCACCTGGAATCCCACCTACTTGGGAGGCTGAGCCAGGAGAATCGCTTGAACCAGGGAGGCAGAGGTTGCAGTGAACCGAGATCACGCCACCGCACTCCAGCCTGGGTGACAGAGTGAGACTCTGTCTCAAAAAAAAAAAAACAAAACAAAACACAGATTTGTTATTAAAATAATCCACACAGGATGTGCTGTTCCCCATTCCATCCAAACAAAGACGGTGGGGGCTGGATTACGGCTGTGTACATGAAACTCCGGAATTTAAGCTTTAACTGACTTTCACACCACAGAGGGAAGAGATGGGAGGAGAGGGGGATGATCAGGGTAAGAAAAGCAGAAAAGGGAGCATCAATTTTTTTTTGTTTTTGGCTTGGTCTCTGCTACCACATCTTTAGCTATAACACACCTCAGAAGTCTGCTTTCCAAAAGATGAACTTTTAAAATCTTTACATTTCTTCCTAAAAGACTGAGTAAAAAAAGACCAAAAAGTGCCAACAATGCATTCTTTCAAAATTACCCATGGTACCCATAACAATGCCAGGGTCCTACCTTAGTTTGGGGGCAAAGGGAGGTGGACAGAGAGACTTCAAAGTTAATTAAACCCAAAGAATTGTTACAAATATTTAGAGGCCAGATGCAGTGGCTCACACCGCCTATAATCCCGGAACTTTGGGAGGCCAAGGCAGGTGGATCACCTGAGTCCAGGAGTTCAAGACCAGCCCGGGCCACATAGCGAGACCCCATGTCTACAAAAAAAATAAAATAAAATAAGTAAAAAATAAACAAACAACAAAAAAAAACCCAGCAAGGCATGGTAGGACACACTTGTAGTCCCAGCTACTTGGGAGGCTGAGGTGGGAGGACTGCTTGGGCTCAGGAGGTGAAGGGTGCAGTGAGCCAAGATCAAACCACTGCACTCCAGCCCGGGCAACAAAGCAAGACTATCTCCAGAAAATAAAAATTAAAAAAAAAAAAAAAAAAAGTATTTAGAGTTTGAGCAATTACATAAGATTTCATTGACAGAAAACACACCTACCTTGACAAAATTATTCAGGTTTCAAAAAAATGCTACTATAATTACTGTAGGGTCACAGTAATTGGTTTGATGCAAGTTCTACTACGAACAAACTAGATTTTGATGACTGCATTGCTTTTCCCCAGAACCTATTTTTTATGGGATAAGTTCATTTTATTTTCTTTTTTTTTAAGTGAGGGCATTTTTAATAGAGTCCAAATAAGGACAGAAGTCATGCAGACTTGAGTGTGCAGACCGGCTACTTGCAGTATGCAAATCACACTTGTCACAGAGACTGGGGGGCTCCGTCTGTACCAGCAATCCACTTTCTTTTTCCTCTTTTTCAGCATCTCTGTTCTACTTGAAGTGAAACCAGGCCACCCCGATTATATACTTTGCTCTAAATTAGTGAATGCTGACACAGCTCTGCAAAAAGTCCTAATGGGCAGATTCTTCATCCCGCAAACACCCCTTCACCTACAAGGATCCTAAGACCAAAGTAAGGGGCCGAGGCAACCAGCCAGGTGAACCAACTAGCTGGATGCATCGTCTGCTGCAAAAGGGCAGCAGACCTGGAGTCAAGGCTTGGATCGTGTTATGATTTCTGTCACTACGTAACTATGTGACTTTGAGCAACACATTGAATGTATTGAAAATGGGGTTTTCCTCTCATTAGGTGGCATTACAACATTTCCCTCACATATTTTACAGAACTGTGATAAAAATAAAATGGTGGCTGGGTGTGCTGGCTCACACCTGTAATCCCAGCACTTTGGGAGGCTAAAGCCAGAAGACTGTTTGAGCTTACGCGTTTGAGACCAGCTTTGGCAACACAGTGAGACCCCTTCTCTACAAAAAATTTTAAAAATTAGCCAGGCGTGGTGGTGTGCACCTGTGGTCTTAGCTACTTGGGAGGCTGAGACAGGAGGATCACTTGAGCCAAGGAGCTCAGGGCTACAGTGAGCTATGATTGTGCCACTGCACTCCAGCCTGGGTGACAGAGTGAGACGCTGTCTCTAAAAAAAAATAATAAAATAAAAATAAATAAAACAGGTATTCACAAAAGGACTTTTCAAATTTAAAAACTTCAAAAGAAATACCAGTATTCTTTTTTGAAATTTCACAGCCATCAGAGTCCTATTGGCTAAGCATATTCTAACTATCTATTATTAAGAGTATTAGGCCAGTTGATAACAACAAAATCTGTGGCTGGTTCCTTTGGTATGAGAATGGCATGGTCTTTCAGTCCCTACGTGGCACATAGGGGCTGTCGCTGTCCCAGCAACTCATCTGTACTGCAGCACTCGTCCCATATGTAACCAATGTAGTGCTCTATCACACACCATCAAGGTCTCTTATGGGGGGTCTTCTAAATAGGGGTCAGCAAACTATGGCCCATGAGCCAGATCTGGCCCTCTGCCTGTTTTTTATAAGTAAAGTTTTATTGGAACACAGTGACAACTGTTCATTTACACATTGTCTACTAAGGCCACTTTCCTGCTATCACAGCTGACTTAAGTAGCTGTATTAGGTACCATTCAGCCTTTAAAACCTAACATATGTACTGTCCGCTCTTTGGTGAAAGTTCTGTCAACCCCTGATCTAAATCATCAACCAGGATTCCCAAAAGCACACTCTTACTATAAGAGGGTTGGCCACAGTCTTAAAATGTTAAGAGCTCTTAAAATGTTAAGAGCCTTCCGGGCTCTTAACATTTTAGGCCTCCACTGGAGGTCTTAGCTCACACCCCTTGTGGATAAGAGGGGACGACTGTACAGAGCAATGGAAAGAACTTTACCCTGCCTTTTTCAGCATGTGATTTTTGGGTAGATACGTATGTGATGCTCTCTAAGCATTCCTGTGTGACAATAATGTGGAAGTCGGCTTCATGCAGCTGAGATACAAAGTTGCACTCATCATGACAAATGCCATTTTGATGCAAATCCTAACTACATCCTTCTTCCACAAAATGTTCTATTAACTATGTAAATAAAAAGCATTCATTTTCCCAACAGTTCTTTAAGATATAAAAATATAAATACTGGGAGAGTCAAATTATTGCTTTATTCCAACCCTCCCATTTTACAGATGAGGAAACTGAGAGCAAGTTAAATGACTTGTCTAAAAGCTAAAAAGTAGCAGCTGATTCAAGCTCTTCCCTCAAACATGTACTAATTTCATGTATTATTCAGTCATAAGGACAATCTTTTTGTTAAAGAAAAATCTCTATAAAATAAATATCTGGTTAACCTTACTCATATTCACACAGTATTAGACCAATAACACTATGAAGATATTACTAGTATTTTGCGTATTAAATTAAACAAGCAAAAATCCCATTACCATTTTGCATCTGTTGTAACTATAATCTTCATGCAACGAAAAATGTTAACTGTAAAACTCAGGGTTGAGCCAATTCTCTTTCACTAATGCCAAATCTAAAAATCTCTAATTTAGTACAACAGCACATGTAAAGAAGCTACAAAACTAAAGTGGAATGTATATTGTTGAGCGGAGAGGAATAAACACAAAAATGAATACAACTTTTACCTCCATCTGCAAAGCTTCTGCCAATCCCCTTATGGCAAACTTGGATGCAGAGTAGGCTGTGAAACCGAATAATCCCAACTGTCCTGCCTGGGAGGACACAAACACGATCCTGCCCACCCGGCGCTCCTTCATGGTGGTGATCACGGCCCGGCTGGGGTACACGCTGCCCAGGTAATTGATGCTCATTAACCTCTGCAGGGAACAAAGAGGCCACATGAGGAGTGCATGAGGTCAAAAGCCTCAAGGCTGTGCTCATGGAGAATTTAGTCTGCTTTCTGGATTTCAGTTCTTCAATGCATGCTCAAGTGACTGGGAAGCTCAACAGGCTTACTGAATGAACGACTGATGACATTTTGCTATAAATGAAATGTGATTTGAGACCTACCATTATTTGAAGGCTTGGGACCTACCATTTGAAGCCTGTTTCAGTCTAGTCTTGCATTCTGACCATGACAGCAGTTATGTTTTTCCTGAAAACTGGTCAAAGTTAGTTTTCTCCTTATAAAAAGTATACTGCATGTTTGTGGGTAGTACTTTCTGAAAGACCTTTTTAGTAAAGAACTTTCAAGTATTTGTAGCCCTATTGTTTTAAGCAATAAGAAAAACACAAACAGAGTAGGAGGGTGATTAAAAGTTTTGGTTTCAAGCCATGGCTCTCCCACTTATTGCCTATTTGATGATGAATAAGCAAGTCAGACATTCTACTCATTTTCTCAGCTGAAAACAAGGTTAATATGGGTATGACCGCATAGGGCTGTTCCAAGGATTAAAAGAGAAAATACAAGGTAAGTGCTAGCACAGCTCTGGGTCTCAAGAACCACTGGCTCTCCCATTGTCATGGGTAAGAGTACTAGTAGTATATTTTCTCCTTAACTTGCAAGCTTTTAATTTTTATTTATTTAGTTTTTGCTTTTTTACTATTATCATTTTTTTTTCAGAGACAAGAGTCTCACTCGCTCACCCAGGTTGAAGTGCAGTGGTGCAACCTTGCCTCACCGCAGTCTCAATTTCCTGGGCTCAAGCAATCTTCTTGCCTCAGCCTCTTGAGTACATGGGACTACAGGCACATGCCACCACGGCCAGCTAATTTTTGTATTTTTTGTAATGACGGGGTCCTCTTATTTTGCCTAGGCTGGTCTTGAACTCCTGGGCTCCAGCAATACTCCTGCCTTGACCTCCCAAAGTGATGGGATTACAGGCATGAGCCACTGTGCCTAGCCCGAGCTCTTAAAAACCTTAAATTTTAACTTGAAAATCTAATAATCCGTGCATTACAATGTTTCAAATATTCAAATATTTGTAAAAATATTAGATCAGCATGTAAATAAAAACTAAATACCTCAATTGTGGAACTTGAGATCAATCATAATTCTTTTTCATATAATGGACAGAACATGAACATACAATCATAATATTTTAATTTAAGAGAATATTAGATTTTATTTGTTTTTGTTTGAGATGGAGTTTCGCTCTTGTCACCAAGGCTGGAGTATAGTGGTGTGATCTTGGCTCACTGCAACCTCTGCCTCCCGGGTTCAAGCGATTCTCCTGCCTCAGCCTCCAGAGCAGCTGGGATTACAGGCACCCACCACTAAGCCTGGCTCATTTTTTGCATTTTTAGTAGAGACAGGGTTTTGCCATGTTGGGCAGGCTGGTCTCGAACTCCTGACCTCAGGTGATCTGCCCACCTCGGCCTCCCAAAGTGTTGGGATGACAGGTGTGAGCCACTGCGCCCGGCCTAGATAATTTTTTTTAATGATGACCAGAAACACTGGAAGTGACAGGGAAAAATATCTATGCTATTTAAGTTTCAAAAGCAGAAACCAGACTGCATGCATGCTGTAACTGTAATTACTTCAAAGGTTAAGTAAAAGTACACATGCTCAGAGGGAAGACCAAAGAAATACAGAAGATCATAACTGACTGAGTTAAGATGCTGGGATTCTCATGTTTTTCCAAAAATGTGTTTTAATAACTAATATTGTTTTGATAATAAAAATGTTCTAAGCCAGGCACAGTGGCTCATGCCTGTAATCCCAGCACTTTGGGAGGCCGAGGTAGGTGGATTACCTGAGGTCAGGAGTTCAAGACCAGCCTGACCAACTTGGTGAAAACCCGTCTCTACTACAAATACAAAAAAAATTAGCCAGGCGTGGTGGTGGGCACCTGTAATCCCAGCTACTCGGGAGGCTGAGGCAGGAGAATTGCTTGAGCCTGGGAGGCAGAGGTTGCAGTGATCCACGATTGAGCCACTGCGCTCCCGCCTGGGTGACAGAGCGAGACTCCGTCTACAAAAAAAAAAAAAAAAAAGTTCTAAAAGAATATTTGGAAAAAGATGGCACACTGAACACATGTGTTTACCTTAGCTCCCTTCAGAAACCTCGCTAAAATCTCAGTAAAGAGACTTTTTTTTTAAGGCAAGAACCCACAAGAACAAAGAAAACAGGAATAAAAATAACAGCAATAACCTTTTGGAAGCTGAAGAACAGACTGACGAGGGATAACTAACTTAGCAGACCACAGAAAACTAAAACCTAAGCGGAGAGTGGAGAAACTAAAAAGCCAGATTCTACCACAGAACCCCAAAAGGCTCCAGCCACAAGAGTCTCTGGGGTGGAGGGAAAGGTGGGCCAGCATGGGGCTGAGATAAGAGTAGGAACTAAGAGTCTACTTAATAAGCAATCAGCTGGAAACAGCCCAAATGGCCATTGACGATGACTAGCTAAACAGAATGTGGTCAATCCATACAACGGAATATTATCGCCCTATAAAAAGGAATGAAACACCCATATATGCTACATGTGGGATGAGCCTCAAAAACATGATGCTAAGAGAAAGAGGCCAGACATAGAAGGGCATGTATCATGATTCCAACCATACTAAATTACCAGAGACAGAATACAGTTTGGTGGTTGTCAGAGATCGGGTGTGGGGATGAGCAGGGATGGGGAGCAACTGCTTACCAGGTGACAGTTGCCCTGTGGGTGATGCGTTTGTTTCAGAAGTAGGCGGAGGTGGTGGTGAATGTGCTCAATGCCTCTGCATTGTGAATGTGCTCAATGCCTCTGCACAGCTCCCTTTAAAAACGGTTAATTTAATGTTATATGAATTTCACCTCAATTAAAAACAAGAATGTCGGACAATGAAAAAAAAAGGAGTTAGATCTTAGATGCCTTTCCCCTCTCCGCAGGGCAGATCTGTACCCCTCTTCCAGCCTGGCAGGAGACTGGAGGTTTCGTTTCTAGGGAAAGTAGTCTAGATAGAGAGAGAGGTTTAAGAGAAAGTCTGCCTAGACGGTGCACACAAAGACAACACCACTCTCCCCAGCTTTATTGTCACAGGAGGCTGGAAGACACTCCTCAGGGCTTCTGACCAACCCAAGAGAAAAGATTTACAGATAATGACATTGAAACTACACCCACAGATATGACCACACAATCACCCTTCCAAAGGATCCATCGTCAAACAGGTCCACAAACAAGCAAAGAAGTCCCAGTCACCTTGTTAGTGCCTGATTCTGAAATGTGAAAACACAGCCAAGGGCCTCCAGACTCCCAGTGAACTCTCTCGCACCAAAGACAGAGCCACTGGCCTCTGAGAGAAAGTAAACACACGTACAAAGCAGAGACAATGAAGGACAAAAGAATTCTCCTTAACATCTACAGGGAGGTAAGAGGGGAGATAGCACCAAGAAACCACAAAGAAAAGCACTGAAAAGGAAAATTAAGGGAAGAGTATTGGGATTCCCCAAGACCACGCCCAGGCTGATGATTCACTAGAAGGTGTAAGTTCTCAGCAGATGGTCCTGCAACGGACTAAGACTTACTACAGGGAAAGGATGCAAAGCCAAATCAGCAAAGGGAAAAGACCCAGGGAGAAAAGTCCAGAAGAAACCAGGTGCAAGTTCCAACAGTCCTTGCCCCAGTGGAGTCACACAGGACGTGCTTAATTCTCACACTTGCCAAAGTACTGTGTACAGGCATTTCATTGTATCTATTTATTTATTTTTTGAGACAAAGTCTCGCTCTGTTGCCCAGGCTGGAGTGCAGGGGCGTGATCTCGGCTGACTGCAACCTCTGTCTCCCAGGTTCAAGCGATTCTCCTGCCTCAACCTCCCAAGCAGCTGGGACTACAGGCGCACACCACCACGTCCAGCTAATTTTTGTATTTTTAGTAGAGACGGGGTGTCACCATGCTGGCCAGGCTGGTCTCAAACTCCTGACCTCAAATGATCCACCCACCTCGGCCTCCAAAAGTGCTGCGATTACAGGCGTGAGCCACCACGCCTGGCGTGTGTACAGGCATTTTACATGCAAGTGAACTTCAATTAAATTAAAAACTGAAAATAATAAAGCAAACATATAACTGAGATAGAATTCATTTTAAATAAAAATCATTTCCTATCATTAGAAAATGCACCAACTGTGGTACAGGTTGAGTGTCCCTTATCGAAAATGCTTGGAACAAGAAGTGTTTTAGATTTGGGTTTTTTTGGATTTTGGAATACTGTATTGTACTTATTGGTTCAGCATCCCTAATCTGAAAATCTGAAATCCGAAATGCCATAAGAGGCATTTCCTTTGAGCATTATGTTGGCACTCAAACAGCTTCAGATTTTGAGCTGGGTGTAGTGGCTCACTCCTGTAATCCCAGCGCTTTGGGAGGCCAAGACAGGTGGATCACAAGGTCAGTAGTTCCAGACCAGCCTGGCCAACACGGTGAAACCCTGTCTCTACCAAAAACACAAAAATTAGCTGAGCATGGTGGTGGGTGCTTGTAGTCCCAGCTACTCAGGAGGCTGAGGCATAAGAATTGCTTGAGCCCGAGAGGCAGAGGTTGCAGTGTGCCAAGACTGCACCACTGTACTCCAGCCTCAGTGACAGAGCAAGACTCTGTCTCAAAAAAAAGAAAGAAAAGAAAAAGATTGTTGATGCACTGGCAACTAAAAAACGTTTTCCATTTTTAAAACATTTCAGGCCAGGTGTGGTGGCTCACGCCTGTACTCCCAGCACTTTGGGAGGCCGAGGTGGGCCAATCAATTGAGGTCAGGAGTTTGACACCAGCTGGGCCAACATGGTGAAAACCATCTCTACTAAAATAAAAAAAATTAGCTGGGTGTGCTGACATGTGCCTGTAATCCCAGCTACTAGGGAGGCTGAGGCAGGAGAATCACTTGAACTTGAGAGGTGGAGGTTGCAGTGAGCAGAGATCATGCCACTGCACTCCAGCCTGGGCAACAGAGTGAGACTCCATCTTGAAAAAAGAAAAAAAAAAAATTTCAAATCTAATGTTCATTTCTTTGGTGCTGAAATAAATAACCAAGAGAAGCTCCTTGGTAAACCTGATTAAAAATATAAACATCAATAAGATGCAGTATCTTTTTATATTGATTTGAGAACTCTAGTGAGTCTGTTCTTCAACTTTTTTGGTTTCTCCTTGTTAATAATACTAATGTCTGACATGATCCAGCATCTCTCTTAGGTTACAAAGTACTCTCTTGAAAATATGACCTCAGTGAATTGCTACCGTAATCTGTGTCAGATTAGAAGTTCTGTTCCCATTTTCGCTGGTTTTCTCAGCTATAAAATGTCTAAACTCTTAAGGTTCAATGGTCATGACACTGGAACGAAAACCTTGTTCAGCTTCACCTTGTTCAGCCTTCCTCCAGAGTCTTCTAACGCTTCCATGGACATCTGAATGCATTCATCTAATTGATTCTTAAAGCTTTTACCCGTGGCTTGCTCTGCTTTTAGCGTATGTGCTACTCCAGTGAGTAAACATTTTTACTTACTTCAAAGGTACTAACTTCAAGATCTTCAAATTTTCCTGACATTGCCATTCCTGCACAATTTACAAGCATGTCCACTGGACCCAGTTTCTCCTGTGCCTAGAAAAATGTAGCAGAGCAGGCATTAAGAAACAGAGAAGAAAAACCACTCAGCAGCAAATCCGTGGTGATAAATAAAATTTACAAAACTATTAAACCAAAAAAAAAAAAACAAAACAAAACCAAAACTATTAAACCTATAGAGAAGTTGTGCCCATTCCAAGCCACATAGCAAAATGGCAAGAACAAATCAAAAGTTAAGCACATTGGCGAATTCCAATTAGCCCAACCTCTTACTTGTTTTATGACATTCTCTACTTGGTTATAGTCTTGAGATACATCAACCGATATGCAAAGCACCACCTGTTAAAAAAGAAAAAAGGTGATCAAAGTTTTGCAGGTACCAAACTATTTTTTAAAGATATTTTTAAAGAAAAGATAATTCATTGAATACAGAAGGAAGCCAATATTGAATGAACAGATTTCAGTGTTTGCTGATGATGCAATTCGTAGAATCTAATTTTCTTGGCAATTTTTGGAGTTAAAACTCTGAAGAATCTTTTTAAAAATATATAAATGCTCCTCTTGAAACGCCACTAATCTATAGTGACAGAAGGCAGATCAGGGGTTGCCCACAGCCAGGCATGAGGGATGGAAGGAACTGTGAAAGAGCACAGGCCGACCCTGGGGAGTGATGGAAATATTCCATATCAGGGCCTCAGTGCTGATTCCTTCAAAGGAGGAATCCTGTCCAAATGATCAAAATTCCTAAGTAAAGGAAACAGCCCTCCCTGCAAATATAACCTGCAGCATTCTAGTCTAGTGGGGTTGCCCTTGGTTGTAATGTATACCTAGAGTGGATTTTATCCCAACATCCTCAGATAGAAAACATTGTTTTAAAGGTAGTAGTAATTGGCTAGGTGTGGTGGCTTACACCTGTAATCCCAGCACTTTGGGAGGCCGAGGCAGATCATTTGAGGTCAGGAGTTCGAGACCAGCCTGGCCAACATGGTGAAACCCCGCCTCTACTAAAAATACAAAAAATTAGCCTGGCATGGTGGTGGGCACCCATAATCCCAGCTACTGGGGAGACTGAGGCAGGAGAATTGCTTGAACCCGGAAGATGGAGGCTGCAGTCAGCCAAGATCGCGCCACTGCACACCAGCTTGTGTGACAGAGACTCTGTCTCAAAGAAAAAAAAAAGGGCAGTAGTAATCATATGATTAATTTTAAAACATGCCTTTTCATACAGTATTAGACCAGTTACTATAAATAAAATCTATGCCACAGACAAGTGAAATTTCAAAACAAAAAAATGTTAACAAGTCACACACACACAAAGGTCCCTAGAAGCCTGGCAGCGCAGAAGAAGGATCAAGCTCATTCTCGCCTGCCCCAGCCTTATCTCCATCTCCCTTCCTTGATGCAAAAGATAAGTTTCCCACCTGACCTAAGCCCTTTGGCAGATGAAGAGGTAGAAGGTGGCATGATGAGGAAGCCCGGAGCAGAGACAGTGTTGGCAGCAGGCGAGACTGGCCTTGGCCCTGAATACTGACTCATGGCTTCACACCATACTCCTTCCTCTATCAGATATTACAGGAATATGGGAAAAAATGGAGCAATTTACAGAGCTGGTGTTTCTCCAATGCTTGTGGGCTTCAGAGAAGGCGGGTAAAGACCACAGTCCTAGAGAAAAACTCACGTGTGCAGAAGACGTACACAAGGATTTTTACCTGCAGCACAGACTGCAATTGCAAAGATAAAAATACAAAATAAAATAAAAAGAATGGAAACAGCTCAATAGGAGGGAACTGATGGAACAAGCTCTGGTGTACTTCAATCCTAGGTAGGAGCAATTTAAGGCAAATTTACTTAATGCACGTGGAAAGATCTCTCACACTCTAGAGGGGAAAAAGTCAATGAATACCACAGTGAAATACTATTTAAAACTCATCAGAAAGGCAAAAAGTAAAAAGTCTGTCAATACCAAGTATTGGCAGGGATGTGGCACAAAAGGAACCACAGTCCTACTTGTGGGAGCTTAACCACTTTGGTGAGGTTGAACAACTGCACACACTACAGCTCTGCAATTCCTTTTCTGGGTATGTACCATTCTTGCACGTGTGCACAAAGAGAATAGTGAAAGCTTTTCTAATAGTAAAAAACAAAACAAACTAACAAAAATACTGGGAACAACCTAAATATCCACCAGTTGCTGAACTGATGAACAAAATGTGGTCTATACATACAATGGAATACTATATAGTAGTAAAAAAAAATGAACTCCAACTTTATACAGCAACATAAATGAATTTTTCAAATTATATATATATATATACATATATATATATATATTTTTTTTTTTTGAGATGGAGTCTCCTTCTGTCACCCAGGTTGGAGTACAGTGCTCCGATCTCTGCTCACCTCAAGCTTTGCCTCCCAGATTTAAGCAATTCTCCTGCCTCAGCCTCCCTCCTGAGTAGCTGGGATTACAGGCACAGCTCATTTTTTATATTTTTAGTAGAGACATGGTTTCACCACGTTGTCCAGGCTGATCTCAAAGACTTGACCTCAAGTGATCCGCCCATCTCGGCCTCCCAAAATGTTGAGATTACAGGCATGAGCCACTGCGCCTGGCCTTAAAAATAGTATTGAGTGGTCCGGGTGTGGTGGCATGCCTGTAAGCCCAGCACTTTCAGAGGCTGAGGCGGGCGGATCACGAGGTTGGGAGTTCGAGAACAGCCTGACCAACATGGTAAAACCCTGTCTCTACTAAAAATACAAAAATTAGCTGGGCATAGTGGTGCACATCTGTAATCACAGCTACTCAGGAAGCTAAGGCTTGAACCCGGGAGACAGAGGTTGCAGTGAGCTGCGATCATGCCACTGCACTCTAGCCTGGGCAACAGAGCAAGACTCCATTTCAAAATAAATAAATAATACTGAGTGAAGAAATCAAGTTGCATAAGAAGCATAAAGAATGAAGTTATACAAATTTATAGAGAAAGAAAGTAGATGAGTGACTGCCTAGCTGAGAGGAGGCTGGGAGGAAATGGCAAGTGACTGCTAATACAGATGGAGATTCTTCATGGGGTGAGGAAAACGTTCTAAAATTGATTCTGGTGATAGTTGCACAACTCTATGAATATATTAAAAATCATTGAATCATATACTTTAAATGGGTCAACTGTATGGTATGTAAATTGTATCTCATAAAGCTGCTAAAAAATAAGAATGATATAATAAAAGAAGTAGAACTAAATATATTGGCCAGGCACAGTGGCTCACATCTATAACCTCAGCACTTTGGGAGGCCAAGGAAGGCAGATCACCTGAGGTCAGGAGTTCAATACTAGCCTGACAAACATGGTAAAACCCCATCTCTAGTAAAATACAAAAAAAAATTAGCCAGGCGTGGTGACATGCACCTGTAATCCCAGATACTCAGGAGGCTGAGGCAGGAGAATCTCTTGAACCCAAGACGTGGAGGTTGCAGTGAGCCAAGATGGCACCACTGCACTCCAGCCTGGGTGACAGAGAGAGACTCTGTCTCACAAAAAAAAAAAAAAAAAAGAACTAAAGAATATATTATTATGTAGAGTCACGTGCATATATGGTAAAATTAAAAAGAAAAAGAGGCAGGGCACAGTGGCTCACACCTATAATCCCAGCACTTTGGGAGGCAGAGGTAGGCAGATCGCTTGAGCCCAGGAGTTAAAGACCAGCCTGGGCAACATGGCAAAAACCCCATCTCTATCAAAAATACAAAAATTAGCCATGCATGATGACACGTGCCTATAATCCCAGCTACTAGGGAGGCTGAGGTGGGAGGATTGCTTGAGTCCAGGAGGTGGAGGCTGCAGTGAGCTGAGATCGCACACCTGCACTCCAGCCTGGATGACAGTGAGACACTGTCTCAAAAAAAAAAGAAAAGAAAGGATCAACACCAAAAATCGCATTGGCATTTGTCCCTCCAGGAATGAGAAAAGAGGGACAAGGCTGCTGTGGGGCATAGAGGTGGCTTCAAAGACCCTGATCATTTCTACTTCTTAGGCTGGGTGATGGGTGTGTGATTATTAATTTTGTTATCACGTTTTATACTGAAATATAAGCATCATTGTATTCATCAAAAATTCCATAACCAAATAAAATTTAAATATTCCTTTCTTCTTAAGCATTTGTCTAAAGTTCATTTAAATAAATAATTAAAATGAAATTATTTGCCAGTAAAACATTCTGTTATTTGATCATTTGTAGATATGAATGTGTGAGGAAATCTATTCATTTTGTGTGTGTGTGTGATATTCTGAGTTACTAGACAATTCAAACAATTCCACCTTTTAAAAAACAGTACAATATGTTTTTAATTGGGAAAATCATATATGCTTTCCATTAGCTATTCCCAGTTGAAGTAACCCTGTTTTTCCTTTATACAACTGTGCTGAGTTATACAGAAAATGCATTCTGAAGACAGAGATTTACCTGTTTATCATTAATAGAGTGCATTTCAATTTCTTTCTTTGCCTGCAGCAGCTTATCCTGAAAGCAATACAGAACAATTAGTCCTGGTGATTGTCTATATGCATGTCTGTTTATTGTCAAGGAGAGAAAACAAGCAATTATTTCTACGTGTATGTATTAAATTCCAGAAAACACACAAAACAGTATCTACATTGCATAGACAGACTGGGCCACAGCCTATGAAAGAAAGAAGATGTAAAGTATGCTAAGCTATGAATAAGTAGTAACAAGTTTGAAAATTAATTACAGAGAATGGTAATAGAAAAACAGATAAACCTCAAAACCCCAGTTAACAGTACTAATTGCTGAGGCCGACTCTACAGTTCTAATAAATGTCTTATTATTTAGTTGTGATATAAGAAAAGAACAGCTCTATTAATACACAGTGCTTCCCAAAGTTGAGGGTATGTGTGACTCCCTGTCAACAGTGCTTTTTGTCCAATATTTTCTTCTATTATAAAACCAAACATACTAAGAATCACTTTCTGGATAGACTGGGTAAACTAGGCCTAGCTACTATAAAACACTGTTAAGCAAGGTTACCCGTGTAATTGTGTAATTCTTCCAAGGTCCTAATTTTGTTTGTTTTACTTAATCCCAAGAAAACAGATATCAGATTATAGTTTCTTAATTTGCTGTAAAAAGTAACTTAAATAATATCATGCAATAGAGAGGAACCAAAGGGTAAGCGAAATCTTCCAAAAGGTAATGCAGGGTTTCTAAACCTGAATATGTCTATAATGAAATAATATTGTCCTACGACTAAAGATACATACAGCTTGACTTTGCAAAGACTGGAATTAAAAATTACATTAGAAAAGAAAGAATTTTTCAGCCAGGCACGGTAGCTCACTCCTCTAATCCCAGCACTTTGGGAGGCCAAGGTGAGTGGATCACCTGAGCTCAGGATTTTGAGACCAGCCTGGGCAACATAGCGAAGCCCCGTCTCTACCAAAAATACAAAAACTTAGCCAAGCGTGGTGGCGAGCACCTGTGGTCCTAGATACTCAAGAGGCTGAAGTGAGAGGACTGCTTGAGCCTGGGAGGCAGAGGTTGCAGTAAGCCGAGATTGTGCTACTGCACTCCAGCCTGAGCAACAGAGTGAGGCCAGCTGCAGTGGCTCACGCCTGTAATCCCAGCACTTTGGGAGGCCGAGGCGGGCGGGTCACAAGGTCAGGAGTTCAAGACCAGTCTGGCCAACATGGTGAAACGCTGTCTCTACTAAAAACATAAAAATTAGCCAGGCGTGGTGGTGCGCACCTATAGTCCAAGCTACTCAGGAGGCTGAGGCAGGAGAATCACTTGAACCTAAGAGGCAGAGGTTGCGGTGAGCCAAGATCATGCCACTGCACTCCAGCCTGGACAACAGAGTGAGATGCTGTCTCAAAAAAAAAAAAAGAAAGAAAGAAAGAATAGAGGTCCAAGCCTAAGTCTGTGACATTATTTAAATTTTCCCCCAAGGCCCTTCCTGGCCTGCCATTCTTACTGGGTCCTGTCCAGCCCTCCACCCACTTGAGCAGTTACCGTACTATCACCCTCCCTGCACATGGGTGAGTCCAAGATCCTCACAGAGTATACCATGCTGACATTCCCAGGCTCTCCATCATTCCTCCCTTCATTTCTTCATTCAACAATGTCTGAGCATGTGCTATGTGCCAAGCACTATGCCAGGCATAGAATTGCAGCAGCAGACGAGCCAGCTCTGAGGTCACTTTCCTCCAGTCCCCATATGGGGAGCAAGAGGACGTCATGACAGTTCACATGCACACAGTGTCACTGTTTTGTGCTCTAAAAACAACTTTGGCAAGACAAAAACAAACCCTGACAAAAAACAAAAACAGATTCTGTGTTGACTTGATACAGAGAAACACATTTTGCTAAACTTCTAGGTAGGGACGAGTTTCCTCTATGGTGTCTAGATTTCACTAAAGATATCTATCATGTCTTAAGCAAATCATAGGGAAAAATTACAGAGAAACACCTACACACCTTCAGGTATCAGCTCTAGAATCACTGCTTCCAGCACTTCAGGCCTGGCCGAGGGCCCTCCCTGGCTTCCTATGGCCAGGTGTGCTCCTTAAACTAGACCTTGGCCTCTCCCACCTCAGGATCTGCAGTATCTATGACGGTGTCGCCTAATATGCCAATGGTACTAAATAAATACTTGTGGGGCCGACCTGATTTCAACAGAGAAGTGTTTGGCCTAAATACAAGAGAGAATCAGTAGTTCAAGAAACACATCTCACATCAAGGGAGAAGCGCTTTCTAGGTGTGAATGCTAAGACGTTTAGCACAGCCTCTTTGACTAATCTCAAGTTGAAGAAGTCAGTCAGTAATAATGAACCTAGAAGCCTCACCTCATTTCGTGCAACCAGAGTTATAAAAGCTCCTTGTTTATAGCACTCGATGGCAATGCATTTCCCGATGCCACTGGAACCTCCTGTAACCTAAAACAAAATCATAAAATATTCTTAGCACTTGAAATCTCCCCTCTGTAGGAAGTTTTTTATAAAAAAACAACTATGACAGGCTCTTAAAATGAATCTGCAAGAACTAAATGGTTAGCTGTTGTAACTTCTTCATCCCAAACTTAATGACTGGAGTAAGTGTAAGCATGAAAGATACTATCAGCAAGGCCTGCTGCTTTGACTGTTTTCTTATTGAACCATAAATTGCACATCTATAATATTTTTCTGAGTTCACTGGTGGAAAAGTGCCCTATAAATCTAGCTCATAAATAATATATTAGTCTGCCTCTGATTCCAAATCTAAATGAATCTTATTTCCTTAATGCACATTTATGCAAGATTAGCTCTACAACAGATGAAAAGAATGGCCACCTGCATATATATTTGAAATGACTGCTTAGTATAAAAGTAATATAAAATCACAAGGAAACTCTGAAAAGTAAAGCTCTTCTTGCCCTATTGTACCCCTGTCTACAGTTCAGCTATACCGGCTGTCTTTCAATTCCATGCACCCTCCAACCACAGTACCTTTGCATATCCTACTTCCCTTGCAAAGAATGCTCTTCTCCCCACTTCATCTGACACCTACTCGCCCATCAAATCTCAGCTCAAATATCACTTCCTCAGGCAAGCCTTCACTGTCTCCCCTGCCCCCACACTGACACACTTTTCAGCGCTATATTTCTTCTTTATGACATGTACATAATAAACAGCTCTAGATTTATTTGTGTGATTATCTGATTCACAACCGTCTCTCCCATCACCTACTCATAAACTCCATTAAAAACACCAATTCTTTTTCTGTTCCCCACTATATCCCTAGCACTTAGCATGGGGAGGGCTCAATATATATTATATATTTCACTGAATAAGTGAACAATGCAACATTATCTTTCTTTCTTTCTTTTCTTTTTTTTTTTTTTTTTTTGAGAGAGTCTTGTTCAGTCACCCAGGTTGGAGTGCAGTGGCGCGATCTCGGCTCACTGCAACCTCCGCCTCCCAGGTTCCAGTAACTCTCCTGCCTCAGACACCCAAGTAGCGGGGATTACAGGCGTGCGCCACCACCCCCAACTAATTTTTGTATTTTTAATAGAGATGAGGTTTCACCATGTTGGCCAGGCGGGTCTCAAACTCCTGACCTCAAGTTATCCACTCTCCTTGACCTCCCAAAGTGCTGAGATTATAGAAGTGAGCCACCGCACCCAGCCATATTGTTCTAGTCACTGTCCCATGCAAATTACACAATATCGCATAGTATTGTGTCCTGTTTTTTAAAAATTATAATATCTTATGTCAAAAAACGAAAAGGTTTCACAATATTGCATCAAATAGCTGCATCAAAACTTAAACATTTCCCTATAATCAGACATTTAGATTATTCCCAATATTCACTGTTATATATAAATCATGCTGGGAGGAAAATCTGACTCCATGTTAGGATTTTAACATCATTGGGAAGTGTCTCCCACGCAAATGCACCTGTCTCTATGGGACTCATAGGCATCCCTTACTTCTTTTTAGCTTCAACCTGCCACCACTGAAGAGATTTACTTGGCAGATAATCAGCCAGTTATCAGCAGATTACTGTAAAAATATAGCTGTTGTTGGCCGGGTGCAGTGGCTCGCGCCTGTAATTCCAGCACTTTGGCAGATTGAGACGGGTGATTTTCTGCTTTTTTTCTGCAATTTTACTACTGTAACTAGATAGATAACACTATTATATAAAATTATTCTAAAAATGAAACAATTGTTATAAGTTTGTTCTTAATTATGTACAGTCTAACCATCAGCCCCCTCTCCCAACAATACCGCCCAGTCAACTCCTAACAAATCTCAAGAACAATAATTACACTTTTCACTCTTCTTATGACATTAAAAAAGAAGACAGATGGTGACACCATGCGAATTATTCATGTCATTCTCACATTATTTAGAGTCTGAAATAATAATCCTGCGTATTAAAGCAGGATGGTAAAAATAAGAAATTCTTCTTGGTCCACCTGAACAGACACGGCATTTATCATCTCACCTACGACCTGCTGCGGGATGGGGTTGGAAGGACTGGAGCCAAGGCTCAGTGAAACTGTCTTACAAAGAAGGAATTCCAATTTTCATTCTGCGTTTACTTTTTGCAAAGTTATGCTCTATAAACACAAGCTCTGAAAGGATCCAACGTTTAAAGCCATGCTTTTGAGGCAGCAGTTCTCTTGCGGATGTAAAACTTTCAGAATTTAGCGTGTCAAGTTTTGCCTTTCTCCTTACTTGTTTTTTGTAATGAATCCACACGCTTTCTTTTTCCAACAGGTATTGGAAAAAGCTAATAGCTTTACAGAGATGAAATTAAAGAGACACATTTTCTCATTCACAAACCCGTGTACAGATTTAAAGCACACTAAGAGAAATGACCATCTTATCTTACACCAGCTCAGCAGGGAGGCTCGGATCTCCGGTGCTGAGATAGGACAGGAAGAGGTGTGCGGCCAGCTTTGTAACCAACCCTCCTTATTCCTAACTCCCCGATTCACTGTGCCTCCGGATTGGGAGATCCAAACAAGAAAGCTGGTGAGAAAGCCACTGCAAACGGGGAAGTGCTGGGCGCAGGTAAGGAGGTATTCTCTCTGTTTAAGAAAGGTGCCACATTTGCAGAACTGTGATCGCTGAATATCCGAGCTTCCGCCAAGAAACAAAAGACACCCATCCACCTCTCCTTCATTCCTCGCACACTAGCCCTGTCATTTAGCTCATCCTTCCCACTAGGAAACAGCAAAGGATTGCAATGGAGCAGCAATCAGCAGATGCCACGCTGAGCTCAGAGACAAGCAGTGTAGACCGGACAGGCGTCCCAATACCGCTAAGCCACCACCGCCAGCCCGCTGGGTTCTGAGCAGTTTCCCCAGGTGAGTCACTTCCTGGAATCCTCTGGCAGCGGCTCTTCCAGTCACTCACACAGGCCATCTTCCAGTTCCGAGCTGCCTCGGCGGGTCCCGGTGGCTGGGACCCCACCTCCCCGCTGTTTGCCCCCGCCCAGGACCGTGCGCCGCACCCTGCGCACCACTGACCCCTGCGTTTTGGCAAAGTTTCTCAGCCTCTCTGTGCCTCAGTTGACTCATCGGAAAAACTGAGGACAAAACATCCACAACCTAGGGATGTTGCGTGGATTCACAAGCAGCCACCCAACCCCTGGGCCCCGGGAACCCTGCGGCTGGCGTGGTCCCCCGTCGCACGCTCTCCCGCCCCAGGAGGAGCCCGAGGCAGTGGAGGGCGGGTCCGCCAGGCCGGGTGCCGGGGCCCGGGCCGGGGCCGAGGGGAAAGCGCCAGGGTGGACGGCGGCAGGTGACCTTCCCCATTTGGCCATGCTTTCCTGGGGACCGCGGCCTGGAAAAAGGGACGCAGGCGGCGCGGCCTCGGCGGCAGAAAGGCCCCGCGGGCCGGGAGGTCGGGGCGCAGCAACAGGAGGCCACTCACCACCACATGCGCCCCGGGCAGGGCGAGGGGCTTGGGGCTGATGAGCGGTGACACCATGTAGAGCAGCAGCACGAAGGCCACGAGAAAGGCGGCAGCCAGCAGCAGCATCGCTCCGCGGGGCCAGGGGCCCGGAGCGGCCGGGCGGGGGGCGCCAGGCGGAGCGCACAGGGCTGGGCGGCGGCGAAGCGAGAATCACGCGCGGTGGGCGGGCGCCTGGAGTGTTTGGGTTTGCGGGCCTGGGCGGGCCGCTGCGGAGGGGAAGAGGAGGAGCCGGCGCGGGCACCACCCAGGAGGGGCGGTGCTTCCAGGGGGCGCGTAGGCCGCCACCGCAGCCACCTCCGGAATCGCCCCTAGGGGGTCGCCGGGTGTCTCCCACAACCCCCAACTCGGGACGGGGCCCACAGTCCGCAGCCTCTCCCGTGGAAACCGGGCCTCCCGTCCCTGAGTGCTGCGAGCGGGCTCCGGGCAGCGCCAGATGCGAGCGCTCCGGGAAGGGCTGCGAAGACTGGCTCTTCGGGAGCTCGAGTGGCTTCTTAGGACCCCGCAGGGCGGGTTTCCAGGCCTGCCACGGCCTCCAGTGTGGGCGTGACGAGCGCCCCTCCCCGGAGTTCCGCCCTTGGCTTGGGACCACCTGCCGGGATGCTCGGAGGCCCCGGGGCATCGGAAAGGGCGGCTGGAGGCTCCCGGAGCCGGATCAGCCTGGAAGCCCGGCAACTACGCTCTGAAATCCCGGGCTCCATTCCGTATTTTCTTGGCGTTCTTAGAAGATGGTCACAGCCCACTTTCGCTTTTCAGAGGACCTGAAAGCCTTAACAGAGAATTCTGAGAAATCACCAAAGTAATTCAATTTCATCGAGTTCAGAGTTCATCTTTACCAAGCAGGTTCAAAACAAACAACAAACGCAAACAACTCAGCTTTATTAAGGTCTCATTGACATACTATACCATACAATTCCCGATTTAAAGTGTATAATAGGCCGGGCGAGGTAGCTCACGCCTGTAATCACCGCCCTTTGGGAGGCCGAGGTGGGCAGATCACTTAAGATCAGGAGTTCGAGACCAGCCTGGCCAACATGGTGAAACCCCGTCTCTACTAAAAATACAAAAATTAGCTGGGCATGGTGGCATACGCTTGTAATCCAAACTACCCGGGAGGCTGAGGCAGGAGAATCGCTTGAACCCGGGAGGCAGAGATTGCAGTGAGATCGTGCCACTGCAGTCCAGCCTGGGCGACAGAGCAAGACTCTGTCTCAAAAAACAAAAAATAAAAAACAAAAATAAAGCTCATAATAAGTTGTTTTTAATATAGTCACAGTTGTGGACCCATCACTACCATAAATTTTAGAATATTTTTGTCACAACCCCCCAAAATCCTATACTCATTAGCAGTTACGACCCATTTCCTCCCAAGCCGCGCCCAAGCCTAAGCAATCCCTCATCCTTTCTGTCTCTATAAACTTGTCTATTCGGGATATTTCACATAAATGGAATCTCATAATGTGTAGCCGTTTTCATCTTATCTTTCACTAACTGTAATGTTTTCAAGGTTCATCCATGATACAAACTACATGTTAATACTTCATTTCTTTTTATTGCCAAATAATATCCCATTGTATGACTATACCACATTTTAACTTTCCACTCATCAATTGAGGAATATTTAGGTTGTTTCCACTTTTTGACTATTAGAATTATGCTAACTGTAAATATTCATTTACAGGTTTTTGTGTGGGCATATGTTCCATTTCTCCTGGGTATATGCCTAGGAGGGGAATTGCTACATCTTATGGCAACTCTATGTTTAACTATTTGAGGAACTGCCAGAATGTTTTCCAAAGTGACTACAACATTTTGTGTTCCCACCAGCAGCGTATGTGGGTTCCAATTTCTCTACATCTTCACTAACACTTGTTATCATCCGTCTTTCTGAGTATAGCTTTTTTAGTTGGTGCGAAGTCTCTTTGTGATTTTAATTTGCATAGAGGCACATATTTTTGTTTGCTTACTTGCTTTTCATTTTTGTTGTTGTTTCTAGAAATACTAGGGAGCTAAGGAGAAAAAAAAATTTTTTTTTTTCTTTTTTTCTTGACTTAAGCAGAGTTAGCCAAACTGCAAAATTTGAGGGCATAGTGTCCAAGACTTCTGATGTCAATGCAAGTTTAGAGGTTACCAAACCACCCTCAGGTTTGATAATTCACTGGAAGAACTCACAGAACTCACCGAAAGCCATTATGCTCATAGTTATGGTTTGTTATGGGGAAAGAATACAGATCAAAATCAGCTAAGGAAAGAAATGCCTAAGGCAAAGTCTGGAGGGCTCCAAATGCAAAGCTCCTGTTTCATCTCCCATGGAGTCAGGCTGTGTTACCTTCCCAGCATTGGTATGTGACAGTATGCTTGGAGTATTGCCAACCAGGGACGCTTGCCTGAGCTTCTGTGTCCAGAGTTTTTATTGGGACTCCAGCACATAGGCTTGATCAATCATCCACTTGGTTGAACTGAGACTCCAACTAGATTGATAGTGCATGACAAAAGCCACCACCCAATTCACATGCCTGGTCTCTCTGGAATGCCCAGTCTCCACCCTAAAATCCAGTTTGCCCAGTCCCCATCTAAACAAAGACACTCCTATCAGATATGACATAGATAACCTCCCAGAAGCCAAGGGCAAAAGTCAACCCTTCTCTTTGGGCAAGACTGAATCCTTTACAACATGGCTGCCACCTGCTTTGGCCAAAGCTCTCTTACAGTAAAATGAACATGTCTGACATTTGAAGGAGCCAGTGTAGAGTAGGAGGCTTTTAACTCAATTTCTCAATAAATTTGGCCATCAGTGTGAATATTATAACCTCACTTACAGTCCCAGAGTTACACTGTTTATGATATGGTAGTAAACATAATTTGAAAAATTAGAGTCAAAAGATAGTGGCAAATAGATACAAGAGTTCTACTCTGCCATCAACAAGTGCTCGAGTTCATCATCATATTGTATGACCTAATTGTCTCCCAGAGAAATGCCACTCAGGCTTGAAGGTTCCCATATGCTATCAGTTTCCAAAAACGGAAGTGGCCTTCACCCTTTCAGGTACCAGGCTGTCTTTTTAACATGTTTTTGTCCACCAACTATCCTATAGTTTTTAATATTAACAACTTGCATGGGCTCAGCAGTCTTACTGGTTCCCATTTAGCATGTCCAATCAATCTTGTCTGAAGGGCAGATCCACCTGTCTTGTGTTTTACATTACTAGATAAAGGAAATTTTCCTCAGGCAATATCCATCCCCATAGTACATTCATGTAAAGGGGATGCAACCACTCCAAATAGAGTCTGTTCAGACATTCCAGTTTTTGTCCAAACTTTCACGTTAATCCCATCAAATGTATTTTCATCTTTCCAATCTAACTGTCACCTTGGTTAGAATTTCACTAACAGAAAAACAGTGCATGGGGCTCCCATGTCAAAGAATTTTAGAAATGTTTCTTTTCCACCCCTGACTATTTACCCATTCACGTACATTTGGTCTTGGACTCCAGCCAGAGATTAGGCCAATGGGCCTAGGTTCTTTCTTTAGTTTTTGTTTGTTTTGTTTTGTTTTGTTTTGTGTGTTTGTGTGTGTGTGTGTGTGTGTGTGTGTGTGTGTGTGTGTGTGTGATGGAGTCTCACTCCATTGCCCAGGCTGAAGTGCAGTGGCGTGATCTTGGCTCACTTCAACCTCCACCTCCTGGTTCAGGCAATTCTCCTGCCTCAGCATCCTGAGAAGCTGGGATTATAAGCATGCACCACCACGCCCGGCTAATTTTTGTATTTCAGTAGAAACGGGGTTTCATCATGTTGGCCAGGCTGGTCTCAAACTTCTGACTTCAGGTGATCCACCCACCTCAACCTCCCAAAGTGCTGGGATTACAGGCATGAGCTACCCACCTGGCCTTTCTTCAGTTCTTATCTTCACTACATTGTGTATCTTCCACCCCAGGTGATTGGAAGTCAGGTTTCTCATGGTCATCTTTGCTTTGCAGCTTTTAAAATTTATCCAAACTAGGCTGAACAAAGTGGATTTGTTGAGCGCCCTTCAATGTTGGGGGACTAGTAAGTAAGGGTTTCCATTTGTCCATCGAACTTCTGAGAGTGCTGCATTAAGACTTTTGTTTCAACACCACCAATGCCCACTTTATTTATGATATTTCTTAATAACTGTTTTAAAATTTCTATCCATTCTCTCTCCCTTTTCTGTTTCCTTAGTCTCTTGGACTAAGTCTGCTCTCTGTTGTTTTAGCATAACTTTTCCCTTTGGAGGTGGCCCTGAACTAGCAGCTGTGGCTCAATGGCTATAATTCCAGGTTGGCCCAGCACCAGGTTCTGCCCCAACACTATCCCTATAATTTAGCTATTACAGATAATAACAATCAAGAGATTCCATGTTCAGCTTTCTGATGTCATTGTTCCTTTGCATTTATTTTGGCCTCCAATGAGTGAGACCCCGAGATTTCTAAATTCCATTGGTAACTCTTTTTTTTTTTTTTTTTTTTTTTTTTTTTTTTTTTTTTTTTTTTTTTTGAGGCAGAGTCTCGCTCTGTCGCCCGGACTGGAGTGCAGTGGCCGGATCTCAGCTCACTGCAAGCTCCGCCTCCCAGGTTTACGCCATTCTCCTGCCTCAGCCTCCCGAGTAGCTGGGACTACAGGCGCCCGCCACCTCGCCCGGCTAGTTTTTGTATTTTTAGTAGAGACGGGGTTTCACCGTGTTAGCCAGGATGGTCTCGATCTCCTGACCTTGTGATCCACCCGTCTCGGCCTCTCAAAGTGCTGGGATTACAGGCTTGAGCCACCGCGCCCGGCCTCCATTGGTAACTCTTACTTCAAGTAAGATAAGAGAACCGCATGACTACCTGGGGTTTATTTCAAGGATGCAAGACTGTTTCAATATTTAAAATTCAATCAGTATAATCTATCATAATAACAGGTGAAAGAAGGAAAATCACATGATCATATATCAATCAATGTAGAAAAGGCATTTGACAAAATTTGACACCCATTCATAATTAAAATTCTCAGAAATATAAGAATATAGAGGAACTGCCTCAGCTTTATGAAGAACATCTGTAGAAAAACCTACAGCTAATGGTGAGATATTGAATGCTTCCTCCCTAAGATCAAGGACAAAGCTAAGAAACTTGTTCTCATCACTCTCATTCAACAGTCCTGGAAGTTCTAGCCAGATCAATAAGGCAAGAAAAGGAAGTAAACATAATACAGATATGAAAGGAATAAGTAAAACGGCTCCTACTTGCAGATGGCATGATTGATGATGCAGAAAATCCCCAAGAATCTTGAAAAAGGAAAAAAACCTAGTAGAATTAAGCATCCCCAGCAAATTTGCATAATACAAAAATAAAATGCATTGTTATATGCTAGCCATGAACTTGTGGACACTGCAATTAAAAATATGATTTCATTTACAATTTCTGAAAGAAATGAAATAGATGTAATGTAACAAAACATGTACAGGAGTTGCATGTTGAAAACTGCACAATGCTGATGAAAGAAATCAAAGATCGAAATAAACCGACATACTATGTTTATGAATTAGACTCTGTAAAGACGTCAATTTTTTTCCAAACTGATGTACTATTTTAATGCACTGCCTATTCAAACTATAGCAATATTTTTGTAAACATAGACAGGAATGCTCTAAAATTTATATGTAAAGGCAAAGAAATTAAAATAGTGAAAATATTTTTTAAAAGAAGAATAAAGTGGGAAGAATCAATCTACCTGATTTCGTAATTGATTATATAGCTACACTAATGAAAACTGTGTGGTATTGGCAGAAGGGCAGACACATAGATCAATAGGCCCCAGAAATAAACCCATGAAAATACACCTGATTTTTGACAAAAGTGCAAAAGCAATTTAATGGAGGAAAGATACCCTTTTCAAGAAATGGGACTGCCAGGCTAGGCATGATGGCTCACGCGTGAATCTCAGCACTTTGGGAGGTCAAGGAGAGTGGATAACTTGAGGTCAGGAGTTTGAGACCAGCCTGGCCAACATGGTGAAACCCCATCTCTACTAAAAATACAAAAATTAGCTGGGTGTGGTTGTGCGAGCCTGTAATCCCAGCTACTCAGAAGGCCAAGGCATGAGAAACACTTGAACCCGGAGGCAGAAGTTGCAGTGAGCCGATAACACACTGGTGCACTCCAGCCTGGGCAAAAAGAGCGAAACGCTGTCTCAAAAAAAAAAAAACAAAAAGGAAAGAAAAGAAATGGGACAGCCACAACTGGACGTCCATAGACAAAGAAAAACAAACAAGTAGAAAAAAAAGATACCTCAACCAAAAGTTTATACCATTTGCAAAACTTAAGAAGGGGTGATGGTTAATTTTGTGTGTCAATTTAATTGAGCCATGTGGTGCCCTGATATTCAGCCAAACATTATTCTGGGTGTTTCTGTGAGGGTATTTTGGATGAGATTTATCATTTAACCTAGAAGACTGAGTAAAACAGATTGTACCTCCTACTGTGGGTGGACCTCATCCAGTCAGTTGAAGGCCTGAATAGAACAAAAAGGCAGATCCTTCCTTTTAGTAAGAGAGAATTCTTCCTGCCCGATGATCTTTAGACTAGGACATTGGCTTTTTCCTCTGCCTTTGGCTTTAACTGAAACATTAGCTCTCCTGGGTCTCTAGCTTGCCAACTCACCCTGCAAATCTTGGGGTTTTCCAGCCTCTATAATTGCATAAGCCAATTTCTCATAATAAATCTATTTGTTTATGTGTACATCCCATTCATTCTATTTCTCAGGAGTACCCCAAATAATACAGAGAGGCTCATGGACTGAAATCTAAAACTACAAAATGTTAGGAAAAAGCACACTTTGAGAGCTAGGATTAGGTAAAGACTTCCTAGATCTGGCACCAAAAGCACAGTCCCTAAAAGAAAACATTGATAAATTGGGCTTCATCAAAATTTAACATTTTGACTCTGCAAAATACCCTAATAAAAGGAAAAAAAAGTAAGCTGCCGATTGGGAGAAAATATTAGCAAACCACGTATCTGACAAAAGACTAGTATCCAGGATATGCAAATAATTCTCAAAACTCAACAATTAAAAAATTGAAACCATCAGGTGCAAAGACTCATGCCTGTAATGCCAGCACTTTGGGAGGCTGAGGCGGTGTATCACTTGAAGTCAGGAGTTCGAGACCAGCCTGGCCAACATGGTGAAACCCCATCTCTATTAGAAATACACAAAAAACTAGCCAGGCATGGTGGTGGGCGCCTATAATCCCAGCTCCTCGGGAGGCTGAGGCAAGAGAACCTGGGAGGCAGAGGTTGCAGTGAGCTGAGATCACGCCATTGCACTCCAGCCTGAGCAACGAGAGCGAAACTTCATCTCAAAAATAATAATAAAACCAATTGCAACATGGGAAATTTACATGAGATATTTCAATGAGGAAGATATACAGATAGGAAATAAACACATGAAGAAATATGTCCAACATCATTTGCCATTAGAGAAATACAAATTAAAACCATAAAGGCGGGGTGTTGTGATTTAGGCCTGTAATCCCAGCACTTTGCGAGACCAAGGGAGGTGGATCACCTGAAATCAAGAGTTTGAGATCAGCCTGGCCAACATGGTGAAAACCCGTCTCTACTAAAAATACAAAAATTAGCTGGGCGTGGTGGCACATCCTTGTAATCCCAGCCACTCAGAAGGGTGAGGCAGGAGAATCACTTGAACCCGGGAGGCGGAGGTTGCGGTGAGCCGAGATTGCGCCACTGCACTTCATCCTGGGTGACAGAGTGAGACTTTGTCTCAAAAAATATATATAAAATAAAATAAAACCACAATGAAGTATCAGTATATGTTGATAAAAATGGCTAAAACAAAAAATAGTGACAACACCAAATGTTGGTGAGGATGTGGAGAAACTAGATTACTCATACATTGCTGATGGGAATGTAAAAAATGGCACAGCCTTTCTGAAAAACAGTCTGGCAGTTTGTTGAAAAAAAGAAAAGCAAAAACTGAGCCTGCAACTACTATGTGACCCAGCAATCACATTCCTGGGCATTTATCCCAGAGAAATGAAGACTTATGTTCACACAAAAACATGTATATAAATGTTTATAGCAACTTCATCCAAAATAGTGAAAAACTGGAAGCAATTCAGATGTCCTTCAACAAGTGAATGGTTAAACAAACTGTGGTACATATGTACCGTGGTACTCAACAGTATCATGCTACTTGACAATAAAAAAGAACGGATGGCGGAGTGCAGTGGCTCATGCCTGTAATCCCAGCACTTTGGGAAGCCCAGTCAGGCAGATCACTTGAGTCCAGGAGTTTGAGACCAGCCTAGGCAACATGGCAAAACACCATCTCTACAAAAATACAAAAATTAGCTGGACGTGGTGTCATGTGCCTGTAGTCCCAGCTACTCAGGAGGCTGAGGCACAAGAATAGATTGAACCTGGGAGGCAGAGGCTTCCGTGAGCCAAGATTGTGCCACTGCACCCCAGCCTGGGCAACACAGCAAGACCCTGTCTCAAAAAAAAAAAAAGGGGGGGGGATTATTGACACACCCAGCAACCTAGATGAATTATGCTAAGGGAAAAAAAAATCAATCCCAAGAAGTTGACAAAAAAGTCAATCCCATATAGTTACATACTATGTGATTCCATTTATATAACATTCTTGAAATGCCAATATCATAAATAAAGAACAGGCTGGGCACGGTGGCTCACACCTGTAATCCCAACACTTTGGGAAGCTGAGGCCTACAGATCACTTGAACTCAGGAGTTCAAGACCAACCTGGGTGACATGGTGAAACACTGTCTGTACCAAAGGTACAAAAACATAGCTGGGCATGGTGTCCTGCGTCTGTAGTCCTAGCCACTTGGAAGGCTGGAGGTAGAAGAATTGCTTGGGAGTGGGCGGGGGAATGGGAGGTAGAAGTTACGGTGAGCTGAGGTTGCACTACTGCACTCCAGCCTGGGTGACAGAGCGAGATTGTCTTCCCCCCCCCAAAAAAAATTAAAACTAACATCATTTGCCAGGCATGGTGGCTCACACCTGTAATTCCAGCACTTTGGGAGGCCAAGGTAGATGGATCACCTGAGGTCAGGAGTTCAAGACCAGCCTGACCAACATGGTGAAACTGTGTCTCTACTAAAAGTACAAATTAGCTGGGTGTGGTGGTGCTTGCCTGTAATCCCAGCTGCTTGGGAGGCTGAGGCAGGAGACTGGCTTGAACCCAGGAGGCAGAGGTTGTAGTGAGCCAAGATCGTGCCATTGCACTCCAGCCTGGGCGACAATAGTGAAACTCCATCTCCAACAAAACAAAACAAAACAAATAATTTAAAACTAACATCATTTCTAGGGGTTAAGGAGGAAGTGGAACAGGAGTAGCTGTATAAAAGGGGAGTATGTGATAATGAGAATGTTCTGTATCTTGACTATATCCATGTCAATACCCTGGTTGTGATATAGTGGTATAATTTTACAAGATGTTACCACTGGGAGAAAGTGGGTACAGGGGATCTCTGTTTGTTCCTGTTCTGTAGATACATGTGTATCTACAATTATGTCAAAGTAAAAAGTTTAATAAAAACAAAGAAAATTAAAGTGAAAGACGACAGCAGGAGAGTGGGTGGGTGAGATGCAACAATGCAAGAAGAGGCAGAGAGATCTTAAGCACGACTGGGACTCAACCCGCCATTTTTGGCTTTGAAAGTGGAGGATGGGGGCCACAAGCCAAGGAATGTAGGTGGCCTCTAGAAAGTGGAAACAGCTCTCAGCTGACAGCCAGCAAGAACATGGGACCTCAGTCCTACACCCACAAGTAATTGAATACTGCCCACAACCTGAATGACCAAGGAAACTAATTCTTCCCAGGCTGGAGTACAGTGGTGCAATCATAGCCCAGGCTGGAGTGCAGTGGTATGATTACAGCTCACTGCAGCCTCGAACTCCTGGTCTCAAGCAATCCTCCCACCTCAGTTTCCTGAGTAGCTGGGAATACAGACATGCAACACTATGTCTGGCTGGCGTCCTGATTTTAGCCCAATGAAACCTGTACTGGACTTCTGACTGACGAAACTGTAAGCTAATGCATCTGCATTGGCTTAAGCCACTAATTTTTGGTAATTTGTTACAACGGTATTACAAAACTAATACAAGTTCCTCTTGCCTACTCAGAGTCACACATACCAAAAACACAGAATGCATATAACCTAAATTCTGGCCACAACCTACTCACCATCCATGAAAAACCTACAAAATACAAACTCAGAAGTACTATGTTGGGTGACCGACTGGCTCCCAGTCCCTCAGAACCCAGCTGACAATGCAGGTTCTTCTTGATATTTTTATCATCCTGGTGATACTATGTCTTACAGAAAGGATTTTTTTGGTCTCTAAGTATGGCATTATACCCAAATTTTCCTGTATTGGTCAACCTGATGCAGTTCGTCAGCAATGTCTTTTTTTCTAAAAGCTCCTCACTCTACCTTCTGTCTTGTGAGCTTTATTTATCAAGATTGATTTTAAATGTGTCAGTGGCTCAGTGAGGTTTTCCCAAGCAATCTAAGAAGAGTATTTTTTCTCTAATCCACATTTTCCACATTTTAATTATAACATTTATCACATTGTATTTGAAAGTAGTCACATGACTTATAACTCTTTGAATCAGAAGATTCTTCCATAGTGCCTTGCTGAATTCTGGACGCCTAAGTAGGTGTCCAATAATTTATTGTTAAATTGACTGATGATTGGTCCTCAACAAACTTGGGGTTAAATAAATGCATGAGTTATGACAAATCAGAAATCTAAATAACTTCCTTCCCTCCCCTTCCCCTTCCCCTTCCTTCCTTCTGTTAATTTCAGGTCTTTAGATAATAACTCTTTCAACCAGTTGCCAATCAGAAAATCTTGGAATTTGCCTGTGACCTCCCAACTTTCAGTTGTTCCACCTTTCTGGACCAAACCAATGTACGTCTTACATGTATTGATTGATGTCTCATGTCTCCCTAAGATGTATAAACCAAGCTGCAGCGCAACCACCATGGGCACATGTTCTCAGGATCTCCTCGGCCTATGTCATGGGCCATTGTTCACTCATATTTGGCTCAGTATAAATCTCTTCAAATGTTTTAGAGTTTGACTCTTTTGGTTGACATGAAAAAGTTCAAAGCAGGAAATAAACAATGAGAACCATTAAGTTAATTTCTAATCTTATCTGATAATTAAAAAAAATTTTTTTTATCTTATTGAAACCATTAAAAAAGATATTTTGGATTACCTTAGAATAGTAATATTGGCATTCTTACTCCTCTTACATTCTTAAAGATGAACAAAATATAAAACATTAAAAACAATTTTTTTTTGAGACGGAGTCTCCATCTGTCACCCAGGCTGGGGTGTGGCACGATCTCAGTTCACTGTAACCTCTGCCTCCCGGGTTCAAGTGACTCTCCTGCCTCAGCCTCCAGAGTAGCTGGGATTACAAGCATGCGCCCCTATGTCTGGCTAATTTTTGTATTTTTAGTAGAAACAGGTTTCACCATGTTGGCCAGGCTGGTCTTGAACTCCTGAACTCAGGGGATCTGCCTGCCTCAGTTTCCCAAAGTGCTAGGATTACAGGCGTGAGCCACCCTGCCCAGCCTGAAAGATATATAGTGTCTTTCTTTTCTTTTCTTTTTTTTTTGAGACAGAGTTTTGCTCTTGCAACCCGGTCTGGAGTGCAATGGCACAATCTTGGCTCACTGCAACCTCTGCCTCCTGGGTTCAAGTGATTCCCCTGCTTCAGCCTCCTGAGTAGCTGGGATCACAGGCACCTGCCACCATGCCTGGCTAATTTTTGTGTTTTTAGTAGACATAGGGTTTTCACCATATTGGCCAGGCTGGTCTTGAACTCCTGACCTCAGGTGATCTGCCTGCCTCAGCCTTCCAAATGCTGGCATTACAGGTGTGATCTACAGTGCTCGACCTGAAAGCTAAGTAATTTATTTTGAAAGGAACTGGCACAATCCTGATACAAAGATATTATGAGGGAAAAAAAAGGGGGAAGAGCAGTGAAGAGCAGAAATACTCAATAGATCTACACTGAGGGAAAAAGACAAAACAAAACAAAAAATCTTTTATTTGGATACTTACATATTTCACCAGGATTTAAAACATTTGGTGAAGCAGTTATTTTATGAAGGAAGACTACAAATGCAAGGACTCAGGGAAGAATGAGGAAACAGTAAGAGGAGATAAAAGTTACACTGGCAGAAATCAGGAAAGAAGTAAAAGTGAAAATCATCATAGAAATGAAAATGAGGCTGGGCGCGGTGGCTCACGCCTGTAATCCCAGCGCTTTGGGAGACCGAGACGGGCGGATCACGAGGTCAGGAGATGGAGACCGTCCTGGCTAACACGGTGAAACCCCGTCTCTACTAAAAATACAAAAACATTACCTGGGCGCAGTGGCGGGCGCCTGTAGTCCCAGCTACTCGGGAGGCTGAGACAGGAGAATGGCGTGAACCCGGGAGGCGGAGCTTGCAGTGAGCCGAGACGGCGCCACTGCACTCCAGCCTGGGCGACAGATCGAGACTCCGTCTCAAAAAGAAAAAAAAAAAAAAAATGAAAGTGAACGCAGTAGGAGAATAGAGTGAAAAATATAGCAAGGAATAGAAAGGAGAGAATGAGTAAAGCAAACAAAATGAAATGAAAACAAAGAATTTAAAAGACAGAAAAAAGATAGGAAAACAAAGGATTTGAGTCAACATATGTATAACAGGAATGCCTGAAGAAAAAAACAAGACATGAGAAATATTTTTTTAAATTTCAAATACAGTTTCCTAAAATACTAAGGCATTTGAACATTTATATGTGTGTGTACACACACACACACATATATGATATATTACACCAGGGAAAACTGACTGAAAATAATCAACATTGAGTCGTTCTCTAGTAAGTACTGGATTTTAAAAGAATGAAGACTTTGGTCAGTTAGACAAAATCATCAGGTCACTTGTTTTAAAAAGAGATCAGGCTAGTTTTAGGTTTCTCCAGAGTGACATTCAACATGACAGAACAATACAACATCTATCAGATCCTCAAGCAAGGAATGTTGTGTCAAGGTTGCACGTTCAGCAAATCCGTATTTCACCCATAAAAGCTACAGACAAATAATTTTGAACATATAATAACCAAGGAAATATTTTTCCCCTAAGCAGTTCTTGAGGAAGCTATTAAGACTACAGGATGACTCAGCCAGTCAATAGCTGACTGGGAAAAGCATAGTAAAAGAACAGTCTTTTGAAAATTGAATCTATTTAACAGTACACCAAAGCTTAAAGCAAATGTGAGATATAGGGTAAAGAATAATATGTGTGTACATGTTATATGCAAAAATAATACAAGGGACAAATTTTGGGAGAGGAAGGAGAAAAACATGAAAGATGTGTGGGAAGCATTATTGAAGATCAGTTAGTCATTGATTTTTTTTTTTTTTTTTTTTTTTGAGACAGAGTCTTGCTCTGTTGCCCTGGCTGGAGTGCAGTGGCACGATCCCCGCTCACTGCAAACTCCACCTCCCAGGTTCAAGTGATTCTCATGCCTTAGCCTCCCGAGTAGCTGGGATTACAGGCTCCCGCCACCTGACTTGGCTAATTTTTGTGTTTTTAGTAGAGACGGGGTTTCACCATGTTGGCCGGGATGGTCTCAAACTCCTGACCTCAAGTGATCCACCCGCTTCAGCCTCCCAAAGTGCTGGGATTACAGGCATGAGCCACCGCGCCTGACAGTTAGTCAAAGATTCTGTCACTAGATATTTTTTAAACCCCAGAAATGATTCTTGATCCTTCAGTGTTCTTTATTTATTTAGACATGTTTCTTCATGTAGGTGTTTTGGTGCCTGTGTGAGTTTTTTTTTTTCTGAACAATTTCAAAGTAGTTTATAGACATCATGGCACTTCCTCAGCATCCCTCTATGAGCATACTTAAGCATATGTCTTCCAAAGTGAAGGGTACAATGCATGCCCCCCAATTTTTTTTTTTTTTTTTTTTTTAGAGATGGGATTTCACCATGTTGGGCAGACTGGTCTTGAACTCCTAGCCTCAAGTGATCCACCTGCCCTGACCACTCAAGATGCTGGGATTGCAGGCGTGAGCCACTACGTCCAGCCCAAATTGTCTTTCATAGCTTTTTTTTCCCCAAACTAGGATCTAAGCAAGGTTCACATATTACATTGAGTTATACATCTCCAACTTTTTTAAAACTAGAAGAATAGAAGAATCTTCCAACCTTTTTAGAAAAATGACATTAACTTTTTTGAAGAGACTGGGTCAGTTGTCTTGTAGAAGACCCTGCATTCTCTCCTGACTGATCGATTTCTTGTGGTGCTATCTCTCTCTCCAGTGAATTTTCTGTAACTTGGCATTAGGTCTACAGTTTCAGACTACACATTTTTTTAATAAGAATACTTCATAAGTGGTTTTCATGTTGCATCCTACCAGGTGGCACATGATGTCGGGTTGCCATTGTTAATGATGCTCAATTTGATTTCCTTGGGAAGGTGGTGACAGCCATGGCTCTCCATTGTAAAGCCAGTGTTCCCCGTGGCAGTGAGCAAGTAATCTGAGAGGACACTTCTGGATGTTGGAGTGTCATCACCAACAGTTCCTCCCTTTTCTATCTGCATATGCTAGTCCTCCCATGAAGAAGTAGAATTTATTTTTCATGCCGTGAATCTTGACTGGTCTTCTAATTTGTTTATATCTTGGTCTGGGCCTTAAGAGGCATTGAAGCTTCCAGGATTGGGAGTAACCTGCCATGGAAAGAAACTCAGGCTGGACTACTGCCTGAAGAGATCACATGAAAGAGAACAGTCCAGTCAGCCCAACTTGAGGCACAAGACATGTGATGGAGCCATCCTGGATTCCTCATCCCAGCCAACACCATGTGGAGCAGAGGTAAGCCCTCTCCATGGAGTTCTGCCTGAATTGCAGACTTGTGAAAAATAATCAATGGCCATTTTAAGCCATTAAGATTTTGAGTGGTTTATTATACACTCATAGACCATGTAAACATCATCTCACTCAATAGTTTTAGCATCCATCAATGATCTTTGCCTGAATCATTTCACTGGGCTTGGCAAAGGGTATTTTAAATTCTGCTCTTCACTTCACCTTTATTAGCTAGCATTCTTCTGGAGAGAGAGAGAGCTTTCCCTCATCATCTAGGTATCAACTCCTATTCCCCTTAAAGAGGAAGAGCAAATGTTCAATGTCTCCCATAAATCCTAGCTTTCAGACTAAGAAGTTGTGTGATATTCACCACCAGTGGCGGCAAATGAGGCTTTCCCCCTTCCCTTTTTCCCCTGATCTTTAGCTGTTCCTCTTCAGTGGCTGTGTGGTGCGCTTTGCACATCTGTCCTTGATCTCAGAGTGTTGCACTACAATCATTGATTCACTTGACTATCCTTTTAACTGGACTGTAAGTTTCTTGAGGGCAGGGACATTATAGGCTCAAGGCCAGTATACATAAAGTTCTGACATCTAGATAGATGGTACTAGATTTCTACCATACTTCTTTTAGTTTCTTTTTTTTGTTTTGGACATGTATTTTACATAGCTTAGATAATACGTACAATTTTTTAAATCCTGCAATTCTTTTTTTCTTAGAAGTGATCTTGATACTTTAGTTTTTATTTTATTTTTATTTATTTTTATTTTTTGAGATGGGGCCTTACCCTGTCACCCAGGCTAGAGTGCAATGGCACCATCTCGGCTCACTGCAGCCTCCGCCTCCTGGGTTCTAGCGATTCTCCTGCCTCAGCCTCCCGAGTAGCTGGGATTACAGGTGCCTGCCACCACACCTGGCTAATTTTATTGTATCTTTAGTAGAGATAGGGTTTCACCATATTGGTCAGGCTGATCTCGAACTCCTGACCTCGTGATCCACCCGCCTCAGCCTCTCAAAGTGTTGGGATTACAGGCGTGAGCCATCGTGCCCGGCCATTTTATTTTTTAATCAAAAGAATAGCTGTGTGTGGACATAAAAGTAACAGTACAGTGGGCTAAGAGGTAGCTTCACAGTTCCCTACCCTCAAACCCTCCTCAGCCCTGATTCCACTCCCCAGGGGCAATCACTTCTAGTCTTTTTTTAGGTTTCGTTCCTGTGGATGATTTTATTTTGCAAAAATGGCCACAACAACATCTGCCAACTCAAACACTCTTCTTAAAATGTCACTTTGACATGCCTCCCAGGGATGGGGAGGATCCATGTCCCCTCCCTTCAAAGTTGGGTGGGCTTCTGTGAATATTGTGATCCATGGAATATGGCAGGAGAGACACTACATGACTTCGGAGGCTAGGTTGCTAAAGGTGGTACAGCATCCGTTTTGGTCCCTGAAATACTTACTCGTGAAGTTGCAGTCACCAGTCACCATGTCAGCAGTCAGACTGCCCTGCGGCAGCCATGCTGTGTGGAAGCCCAAACATCCTATACAGAGCGGCCACTTGGAGCAACCCCAAACCTCCATGAAGAGGGCTATCCAACCAGCGCCCAGATGCCTTAGCTGTCCAGCAACTGTGGGACTGCAGCTGTGCAGAGCTCTCCTAGGCAGAAGCTCCTGGCCAAGCCCTTCCTGGATTCCTGACCCACAGGAACCAAGAGAAAATAATTGAAACGATGAAGTTTGGGGATGACTTCTAAAGCAGCAATTCCAAACAAATAATTTTTCTTGAGTTACCTCCATGTCTGCTTATTGTACTACATCTCAATTTACTGACCTTGTACACGATTGCTTCCTACTTTGAGAGATGAGACTTTAGCTCACTTGCATTAACCCCTCACTTGCCCCTTCCAATTTTTTTTCATAGTTTAGAATTTTATCACCTACCTTTGAAACTGTTTTTAAACCTCCATTTCTTGCTCCACCAACTTTTGGAATCTCATATTACTATCCATTTGTAAGATTAATTTTATTTATTTATTTATTTATGTATTTTGAGAAGGAGTCTCATTCTGTCACCCAGGGTGGAGTGCAGTGGCATGATCTCGGCTCACTGCAGCCTCTGCCTCCCGGGTTCAAGCGATTCTCCTCTCTCAGCCTCCCGGGTAGCTGGGACTACAGGCAAGTGCCATCATGCCCGTCTAATTTTTGTATTTTTAGTAGAGACGGGGTTTCACCATGTTGGCCAGGATGGTCTCGATCTCCTGACCTTGTGATCCACCTGCCTTGGCCTCCCAAAATGCTGGGATTACAGGCGTGAGCCACCGTGCCCGGTCTGTAAGATTAAGTTTATATAATGTCTATTCTTTCTTCTACATCTATTTCAATTCTCAACTTACCTTAGATACATCTTCATTATCTGTGAAATACCAGGCCAGTGGAAGAACATGTAAAGTATGTATTCACTGTTATTCTCTAAAATTCATGTATTTCCTAAACTGTCCATCCTGCAGAGTTAAACGGGCCCCTGGTAGATAGACCATACCTGCACTTTTCGTGTTCTGGATGGTGGCAGTATTTCTGTGATTCCCTCTAGTGTTGTAACAATTGTTCATTATTGACTGTTTCTGTAAGAGGGAAAAGTTCCAGGGGGTTCTCCTTGACCCTTTTTTTACTTTAACCTTCACCCCACGTGTAAGAGAACCGCTCTGGTGACTGACAATTCCCAGAGATATTCATTCAGCTTAACCAATGCACACTTTGGTTAAAACACCACCTCATTTATCACTGAACCCCCGTAAGTCCCCTCTTGACCAGTGGACCATGTGACTTTCTGATTCTCCAGTTAAGATTATTAGCTCAGAGCCAGTGTCCCACAGTCCTCCAAAGTCTTCATATTTCTGTTTCACTATTTCCTAGCAGCTTTGGCAAGTGGCCTCCCACTCCTTCAGGGAAGGCCAAAAGGAAGGTACTTGTAGTATCATTGCAGGATCCTTCCTCAACAATACCGAGCCTATGCTTATTTCAAGTGGTGCAAAATCAACGCTGTGCTTCATGCTTTGCCTATCGTGATGGTTCTGGTCAGGTGTCCACCAGACTTGGGAGGTTTTGGTTAGGCTAATGAAGTAGCTCCGTAGTCAGCTGAATAGGCGTTTGTTTTTGTTGCAGGGATCCCATCGCCAATGAATTGTTGCTTAACTCTGTGGGAAAGACCTTTGTGATGATCACACTAGCCTAACATGGTACCAAATTCCACTTGGCTTGTGCTAGCCTGCTGCCACTACTTGGCTTCTGCAACCCAAGTGGATTGCTTTCCGGCCCCAGTGCAATCGGAGGACAAGGAAAGCACGTTAGAAAGCATTTCTTCGGCCCGGCGCGGTGGCTCATGCCTGTAATCCTAGCACTTTGGGAGGCCGAGGCGGGTGGATCACTTACAGCCTGGCCAACATGGTGAAACCCTGTCTCTACTAAAAATACCAAAAAATTAGCTGGGTGTGGTGGCGGGAGCCTGTAATCCCAGCTACTCGGGAGGCTGAGGCAGGAGACTAGCATGAACCCAGGAGGTGGAGGTTGCAATGAGCCGAGATGGCACCACTGCACTCCAGCCTGGGGGACGAGAGTGAGACTTCATCTCAAAAAATAAAATAAAAAGTAAGAAAGCGTTCTTGCCACCTACCAAAGCTTTGATTAAGGAACCAGATTCTAGTTCTCCAGGAACACTGTGGCTTTGTGGATAGGTCTTACGGGGTAAATCCACTAAAGCTTTTTTATTTTCCAAAGTTGTTAGATTTTTTCTTTTACACTATGTTAATGGAGTTCAGAGAGGGGCCACTGCCAAGTTCAGTTTCTTCAAGCAGTCAGGCAAACAATGAAAGTCCCTCTCAATGACTCAAACCAAATACTGAATACAGAATTTCTGTTGACTGAACCCATAGTGATAAATCCAATCATATCTGAAACTTGATTCCTCTGCTTTTTGATCATCAGCATAACTCACTGTCACATATGCTCTAGATGCTGCTACTCAGAATTCTCCAAATTTTCACAAATATACACATTCTAATGCTACAGGGCCTGGTGTTTTCCTACTAAATTTTCTTCCTTTCACATACAAAACGTGGTGAATCTGTGAATGCAACTGATTGCCAGCAACCTGCAGGATCAAATACTGAGTTTGGCTTTTGATTACTTAGGCACTGTGGCTGTAAGAAATGTTTATTTTAGGACAGTCACAGAAGATCCCTGGTTTTCCTTCTCTGCCCTGACCAGCTGTTTGAAGTTCTCATGCTCTTTATTTTGTTCTACAGCAGCTGCAAAGTGGCTCTCCAATGTCTTGTCCTCACTGGGCACTTCATTCTGTGTGACCATAGGCAATAATGTAGTCAGCTGACCCACTAGGAGCTACCAGAGTCCCATCCAGTTAGATGCTGGTGATGCTGCTATGATCCTATTTTAAATGTCCTGCCATCTCTGTGTTACTTGCTCAAGATTGAAGAACTGAGCGGCAGTACCTGATATGCCAACGTTACATAAAGGGCCCAGCTACTAGTTACCAAGTGATGAAGAAAAATAGGATCTCCCCACTTTGGCTCCTGTGTTGGAGGCCAGAAGGCAGTTAGATGAACAGCACCTCTCCAGAGTACATCTGTTTGATGACTGACTGACTGTCCTGTTCTCTTTTTAAAACATTTCCTGTTATTTCATAGGGTTCTAGAGGGGGAGGAGTCCTAATTCCTGTGATTTGCTGTCAACCAAATTCTTCCTTAAAACTTTTTTTTTTTTTTTTTTGAGATGGAGTCTCGCCCTGTCACCCAGGCTGTAGTGCAATGGCGCGATCTCAGCTCACTGCAACCTCTGCCTCCTGGGTTCATATGATTCTGCTTCAGCCTCCCGAGTAGCTGGGATTACAGGCACTGGCCACCACGCCCAGCTCTCTTTTGTATTTTTATTAGAGACGGGGTTTCACCATATTGGCCAGGTTGGTCTCGAACTCCTGACCTCAGGTGATCTGCCCACCTCGGCCTCCCAAAGTGCTGGGATTATAGGCCTGAGCCACTGCGCCCAGCCCCTTAAAACTGCTTAATTTTGAGAAATTAAAAATAAAGATAAAAATACAAAGAAAAGAATGAAAGTGTCCATATTTCTATTCACCAGGATTTATAGTCACTGTTAATTTCTTGAGGTGTTTTCAGTCCTAATTTTCTTTTTAGAATAACACTGGGGGTGGGGGGCAGAAATTATACATGCTGATTGTACAGATTTAGAAAGAATACAAAGTAAGTTTCACTCACTCAACAAATATTTGTTGAACACCCATCAGGCACCAGCACTCTTCTAGACACTGGAGATACAGCAGAGAACAAAACAGACAAGAAACTCTGATTTCATAGCATACATGTTAGTGGGAGAAATCACATAAGGAAAATAGTAAATTATATCGTAGGTTAGATGACAAGCACTATGGGGAAAAATACAGCCAGGGACGGAGATAAGGAGCATCAGGAGGGTTTGTCATTTTCAGTAGGATGGCCAAGGAAGGTGTCACTGAAAAAGAGACATCGGAATAGACCTGAAGGAGATACGAGAGGTAAAGTAAGTAAAAAAAAATATAAAAATAAAAAAAAATCAATCTAATAACATCATGAGCATTATGTGGAAGTCATTCCAGATGTCTATGTGAACATGCAGATTTCTGGATGATTATGGATGGATGGACAGTAAAATATACTTAGGAGACACTATCATAAAAACAATTCAAACTAGAAAATATTTTAAATAATCAGTAAATTATTTAGTACCTATTTCTGGATATCTACGTATCTGGATATAAATGTACAGCATAAAGCATGAGTTTTCACACACACGTACACATACACCTTTGTATCAACCACCCAGATCCAGATTTGGAATTGCATTAAATCTATAAATTGATTTGGTTAAATTGACTTTGTTTTTTGTAAGTCACCCATCTCATAAACAGGGTCCACCCCTCCTCTTATTTAGGTCTTCCCTAGTGTCTTTTGGTAACGTTCCATAGTTTTCTACGTGGCAGTCTTGTCAATCTTTGAGTAGATTAATTTTGAGGCATTTGATGCTGATATTATTGTAATTAGTATTTTCTTTTTTCTTTTCTTTTTTTTTTTTTGAGACACGGTCTCGTTCCCTCACCCAGGCTGGAGTGCGGTGGTGCGATAATAGCTCACTGCAGCCTCGAACTCCTGGGCTCAAGTGATCCTCCCACTTCAATTCCCCAATAGTTGGGACTATAGGCACACACCACTCTCATAATTTCAATTTCTAATTGTTGCTAAGATAAATAATTTTTATTGACTTTGTATCCTGCAACCTTGTTAAATTATTTCTGTAAGTTTATATCAATTTTCTACAATCATGTCATCTGTGAATGACAATTTCGTTTCTTCTTTTAATCTGTAAGCCTTTCATTTCTTTTGCTTGCACTGGCTAGAATCTGTACAAAGTTGAGAAAAAGTGGTGATAGATAACTTTGCCTTTTTCCTGATTTCTGGGGGAATAAACTTTTCAAAAATTCACAATTAAATACGTTGGCTATAGGGTTTTTTCCTAGATCTTCTTCTGTTAAGAAGTTCCCTTCTATTCCTAGTTTGTGCAGTTCAAAAAAAAAGCAAGTGCTGAATTGTATTGCTTTTTATGCATCTACAAAGAACTTGTCTCCTTTATTTCTGTAAATGCAGTAAATAGTATTAATCTTCCTATTTTAAGTTACAGGTAGTCCTTGTTTTTTATGGCTAACTGAACTCTTGCTGATTTCTATGGTATAAATATTCCCATCACAGCAGACTTTAAATTTCTAGTATGAGGTCACTGAACTCGCAGCTGGGAAAGAGGTACTATCGGTTTTGGTGAGCCAGGGTGAGCTAGTTTGAACACATTTTTGATTTTGTAGTTCTCAATCACCGAGACAGAAATTTATCATAACTTCACTAGACAAGAACAAAGTCACTTTATAAACTTACCTATTTTATAAGTCTCTCACATAATCCACGAGGTAGATCAAAATTAAAACGTAACTGTTTTTTTTTTGTTTTTTTCCCAATACTAAGTACCTAATAGCACCCAGCAATATATTAATTGCTAGGGAAAATGTAACTCTCAGAACTTACAATCTAAATGATCTAAACATGGTCAACAGAACATGCTTCAAACAGAGAAAAATCTCAACACAGCAGCAGCAATTTAACTGCTAATTCTTTAGCAGTTAGCAAAACTAGGATGGGGATAGTTGAGGCGGTCTTCCTGCAAGAGGCTACATGGTTCATCATTAGGTTTTAATGGAAATACGTGGACTAGCCAAAAAAAAAAAAAAAAAAAAAAAAGATACCATATTAGAATAAGAGGATACAAATGAAGGGATGAAAGGAAAGAAAAGGGCACCTGTGAAAACTCACAAACTTAAGATAACATCAGTGTCAACAACAGGCACTATTGCTTCATTCGCAAGACACCGCACCATCAGGTAGATACGCCTCTTTCTCATGGAAGTGGCCAAATGGTGCTTCTGTGGCACTAATCACGAACACCCATTCTGTTTTTCTGCATGTAGTCGACAGCAGACTCAGAAGTCAATTCTCTATTGACATGTTTTATAATTATAGAGTCCTTCTAGATTTCTCAAGGTGAGACAAAATGCTTCCAAATATCCAGGGTGTAGATCATAGAGATGCTTAACAACTATCATCTACTTGCTGGCTCAGAAAACGTCTACCTAAACTTCATAATTACTGGTCAAGAGCCAGAAAAATAGAACATGCCCATTCGGGTTCCTTTGAGTATCTGTCCATAAAGAACACACAGCAGTACTGTATAATTCTGAGGCAGATAAACAGGTAAGATGTATAAATTACCTTATCCACAAAGAATTCAGTGCTGGTCTACTAAGTTCTCAACCCTTGCATAAAAGTCATTGAAAAACAGAATTTTCATGTATACATTAATAATTTTAATGGTTTCTTTGTATCTAACCAATTTAGGTAATATTTTCTTTTACACAGATGGTCCCAAAATAAAGAACACACAGAATACAGTCAATGAGTTTTACCAATTTACTTCACATAAGAGCATCATTCAGGCCTTTTCCATTTAATAACAAAAACAACTGTACAGAAAACCCAAAGGCAACCACATAGCATATGTAAAATGTGCAAATACACTTTAAAATGCAAGTTATTCTAGAGCATTTGCAAGATAGAATTTCATAGTAATTAAGGAGTCTACTTCATTCTAACTTCGTCTTTTGCATGTATAGACAATGCAAATCTACAAGGCACAACTTAGCGTTGATGCTACAGTATGAAACACATCCTCAGATTATTTATTTGAAAATATTAAAATAGTATCATGTTTATTATTTTTTAATGAGTCATGAGCTCATTTCTAAAGCTTCATAAAGCATTACACTGATAACGTATGTGCGGTCAGGACAAACTGTTCCCTGAACTTAAAAGGTGAAGGACAAGACCCCATATTATTATCCTGTATTAAAAAAGGAAATATACACATATGTACAGACACCCCATATCACAGACAAGAAACTTCCCATAATCCAAAGGGAGACCATTGCCTTATTAGCAAAGGACAAATTTACACATTTACCACCTGTCTTGGTCAATCTTGCTACAAAAAGACACTGAAATAGACAATTTTCTCCTTTAAGGTAAAGACAATGTCTAATTTAGAAAATCTTCCTCTTGAGATTGCACAGTGAAAGGTATCATTTAATTAAATATAAAAGCTTACTGTTTTTGTTTTTTTGAGACAGAGTTTCATTCAGTCGCCCAGGGAGTGCAATGGTGCGATCTCGGCTCACTGCAACCTCCGCCTCCCAGGTTCAAGTGATTCTCCCGCCTCAGCCTCCTGAGTAGCTGGGATTACAGGCACCCGCCATCATGCCCAGCTAATTTTTGTATTTTTAGTAGAGACAGCATTTCACCATGTTGGTCGGGCTGGTCTTGAACTCCTGGCCTAAGGTGATCCACCTGTCTTGGCCTCCCAAAGTGCTGGGATTACAGGCATGAGCCACCACGCCCAGTCAAAGCTTACTTCTTTTAAAGAAATTACTTAAATCTACACAGAAAAAAATATCAACTTATTACAAACCAGTAAGAGCACTGTCTATAATTCAAAATCTTTCAAACCCAATCACAATGCTCTTTGCTGTTTTATTGCCCATCCCTGAGAGTAAAGATTCTATCATTTGTAATTTTTTAATAACGTAAATTTTACATTGATAAGAATGTTTAAAATATTTTTTAAAATATAAAATAAACCCTATATCATTTTAGTAAAAAAAAAAAAAGACAAATGCTCTTTGCAAAGACCACTATTCATAAAAATTTTAAATATTTGTATGTCAATCAATTTCTGACATCCTTTCTACTGGGTTAATTTCTATTTTTTGCCATTCATATATCGCTCATTTCCTCATAACCTGTTATTTTGTATATTTTGTTAATAGGAGTATTTAATAAGTAATGGAAGAAAAGTACAATATAAAACCTAATGGAACTCTGAAGTGAGAGGTGCATTTCCCTGTGGTAAAAGTGTTTTACTGGAAACAATCAATGCGATCCAAAATAGACAAAAGTATCTATGAAAGAAAGAATACATATGGGTAAGCATCTTCCTTGTCTTTGGTTTAGCCTTCTTGACCAAAATCTTCTGTAAACTTCTTTAATTTCAACAAGTCATGTTCATTGACTGTAGGTTTTGTGTTAGATAGTGACCGCAACATATCCGACTGTCAGGGAAAAAGAAGGGCAGGGAGAATATTAATGATAGAGTAAACAAAATAAAAAACTGTCATATTATCATTATTGCTATGAACTTTAACCTAAGTTTAAATATGAATATTTGCCATCTACCATAAGATACTGACAATAAACTCCCTGTTCTTTTTTTTGAGTCAGAGTCTCACTCCGTTGCTTAGGTTAGAGTGCAGTGGTGTAATCTTGGCTTATTGCAACCTCTGCCTCCTAGGTTCAAGCGATTCTCCTGCCTCAGCCTCAAAGTAGCTGGGATTACAGGCCCCTGCCACCATGACTGGCTAATTTTTGTATTTTTAGTAGAGATGGGGTTTCACTATGTTGGTCAGGGTGGTCTCGAACTCCTGACCTCAGGTGATCCGCCCGCTTCTGCCTCGCAAAGTGTTGGGATTACAGGCGTGAACCACCGCACCCGGCCCCTATTCTTTCACAGATCTTTCAAGATCTTTGATAATGTTATTCCTTTGTGTGGAAACTTACACTTTCTTCCCCTGCACTGATCAAACAGCTCCCCATTATCAGGACATTCCTCTTAGTCTGAGGATCAAGGCCTCCAAAGTATGCTCATGATCTAATTTCTGGCCTTAATCTCTTTTTCTTAAACAAGAGATCAGTTTTCCAAGTAAGTATAGTTCAAAAGGAAAATATCATTCACTTACATGTAAGTGAAGCAGAATACCATTTTATGAAAAATCAACTAACCAGAATTTTACCATAGTTACAGTTAAGATTGAAATGGTTAGAAAAATATGCTAATATCAGAGATTCATTAAAAAACTAACTTCTAAGCCAAGACTCCTGTAAAAGGATATGAAAAATAATAAAAAGGACTACTCTAAGTTACTAAAAATGCTTCAAAGCTGAACAAAGTACAAAAAATAAAAAATAATACACCAAAGATTAAAACAAAAGGGGTTTCTGAGTAACTTCTCAGATAAGCATTATGGTTGGCACACATCTGTGTACACACAAATATATGGGCGTGTACACATTTACATGTATGTCTATGTATCATGTAAAAGTTTCTCCTCTGGAAGTTACTATTAAACCCGCCATTAAAGGTCCTTAAAGATCTGAAACTGACAGAAAATTCTGAAAACTGAGAATGTGCTTCCATAAGTAAACAACTTTTCAATCACCCTAAGTTCCTGAAAAATAACACGCCTTACAAAATAAGTCTTGTATATTATTTTAATTCCTCCAATATAAACTATGTAACTGTAATTTTTAAAAATAAAAATAGAAGTACATTATTTAAACTTTCTATGGACCTTTGAAAAGTGAAATAGAAAACACTATAAATATGATGATACAAGCATTAGTATTTCTGGTTTTTTTTTTTTTTTTTGAGACAGAGTCTCGCTCTGTTGCCCAGGCTGGAGTGCAGTGGTGTGATCTCGGCTCACTGCAGCCTCTGCCTCCTGGGTTCAAGCTGTTCTCCTGCCTCAGCCTCCCAAGTAGCTGGGACTACACGTGCGTGCCACCACACCCGGCTAATTTTTTTGTATTTTTAGTAGAGACGGGGTTTCACCGTGTCAGCCAGGATGGTGTCCATCTCCTAACCTTGTGAACAGCCCGCCTTGGCCTCCGAAAGTGTTGGGATTACAGGCGTGAGCCGCCGTGCCCAGCCCTGTTTTTTTTGAGACAGAGTCTCACTCTGTCACCCGGGCTGGAGTGCAGTCACGCAATCTCAGCTCACTGCAACCTCTGCCTCCGTGGTTCATGTGATTCTCCTGCCTCAACCGAGCAGCTGGATTACATGTATGTGCCACACTGCCCAGCTAATTTTTGTATTTTTAGGAGAGACAGCATTTCGCCAGGTTGGCCAGGCTGGTTTCAAACTCCTGGCCTCAAGTGGTCTGCCCGCCTTGGCCTCCCAAAGTGCTGGGATTACAGGCGATTTCTGGTTATTTAAAAAAATCTGAGATGTGGCCGGGCGCGGTGGCTCAAGCCTGTAATCCCAGCACTTTGGGAGGCTGAGACGGGCGGATCACGAGGTCAGGAGATCAAGACCATCCTGGCTAACACGGTGAAACCCCGTTTCTACTAAAAAATATATACAAAAAACTAGCCGGGCGAGGTGGCGGGTGCCTGTAGTCCCAGCTACTCGGGAGGCTGAGGCAGGAGAATGGCATAAACCCGGGAGGCGGAGCTTGCAGTGAGCTGAGATCCGGCCACTGCACTCCAGCCCAGGTGACGGAGCGAGACTCCGTCTAAAAAAAAAAAAAAAAAAAAATCTGAGATGCAGGGAAAAAAAAATTTCACCAATCCTATTTTTTTAGTTAGGTTTTGGCAATAATTATACTATATATGGGCAGTTTGGAGATATTCTAGCTGTAAGACCTGTAAAGTCAGAATCTTGTGCTTTAAAAAACAGCTTTTTCACTTAAAGTTTCCTCAAAACCCAATAAAATAGTTTAAAAATAATTACTTTTTATATTTTAAGTTCAATTAACTTTATAATTTCTAATGTGAGTCAACAGTATTAAGTAAAATACACCTGTTTAATACTAAGATTTTCCAGCAAATATTATGTAACTGAAAATTATAATGTTTTAAAATTTTTCTTAAAAACAAACAAAATTTCAAACCATGGAAACAACTGGCTCCAAAAGTTTATCTCCAGGGACATCCATCCACGTCATTTCAATGGCACCAGGGTCACCTGGAGAGCAAGGTGTTAGCAGATCATCTACAAGATGGTTAGGATCAGCTCGGGAAGGTCCGCGAACCTGAAATAAACAGTAATCTGAAATATTTATTTGAAACAAAATTGAACATTAAGATTTAATCCATTATCAGGAAAGTTAAAATGTATAATAGTTTTGTATGTTTAATGTTTACTTTTGGGAAAAAAAATTAAGAATATACAACAAAAGTAGTTATCCCCTGGGTAATGGGATAGATTTTGGTTGCTTTTAGTTTAGTTTATTTTTTTTTGAAAGGGTGTCTCGCTCTGTCGCCAGGCTGGAGTGCAGTGGCGCCATGTCAGCTCACTGTAACCTCCGCCTCCCGGGTTCACGTGATTCTTGTGCCTCAGCCCCCCGAGTAGCTGGGATTACAGGCATGCGCCACCACACCCAGCTAATTTTTTTTTTCACTTTTAGGAGAGACAGGGTTTCACCATGTTGGCCACGATGGTCTCGATCTCCTGACTTTGTGATCTGCCCACCTCGGCCTCCCAAACTGCCAGGATTACAGGACTGAGCCACCATGCCCAGCCGCTTTTAGTTTTTTTCTTGATGCTTTTCTGTATTTTGAAATTTCCTACAATAAATTACTTATATGATCACACATAGAAGTTAAAAAAAAAAAAGTTACCTGTGTCTAAGCTTTCTTTTACCCGTCCAGTGCTTAATAAGTGGTAGTAATCTCAGAGACCAAAAACAGATATATTAAAAAATTCTCAGAAGTTGCTCTATAGCTGAGAAACTTCTGTAATATTTGGAACTTTAGTATGAAACTACTGAATCTGTCTCTTTCAACAAAAATGCTCTCAAATCTAAGTGCAAAATTATATGCTAAATGCAGTATCAATGCCATTTTATCATGTACAACTGAAGTTTTGTTTTGTTTTGTTTTTGTTTTTGTTTTTTTTTGAGATGGAGTCTCACTCTGTCGCCCAGCGTGGAGTGCAGTGATGCGATCTCGGCTCACTGTAAGCCCCGCCTCCTGGGTTCACGCCATTCTCCTACCTCAGCCTCTGGAGTAGCTGGGACTACAGGTGCCCGCCACCACACCCGGCTAAGTTTTTTTTTTTTTGTATTTTTAGTAGAGACAGGGTTTCACCACGTTAGCCAGGATGGTCTCAATCTCCTGACCTCATGATCCACCTGCCTTGGCCTCCCAAAGTGCTGGGATTACAGGCGTGAGCCACTGTGCCCGGCCACAACTTAAGTTTTAACAATATCCAGAAAAAAAATCTTTGTGACATAGTCACATGGAAACATTTAGATGGCAACAGTCTGCATCAACTTGGGGGCACTTTTTTTTTTGACAGAGTCTCGCTCTGTCGCCCAGGCTGGAGGACAGTGGTGCCATCTCGGCTCACTGCAACCTCCGCCTCCAGGTTTCAACCAATTCTCCTGCCTCAGCCTCCTGAGTAGCTGGGATTATAGGCACCCGCCACCATGCCCAGATAATTTTTATATTTTTAGTAGAGACAGGGTTTCACCATGATGGCCAGGCTGGTCTCAAACCCCTGACCTCGTGATCCGCCCACCTCAGCCTCCCAAAGTGGTGGGATTACAGGCGTGAGCCACCACGCCCAGCCAACTTGGGGGCACTTTCACATCTGTTTCACAATGATCGACTTTAAATATTATCTCAGGGTTGGTGTAGGTGTGAAGAAATACACGCTCTCACCTTATTATGTGTATTTTATTGTCTGTCTTTACTCACTAATATTTTAGCTGCATGAGATCAGGGATTTTTGTCTCTTTTGACTGCTCCACTTTCTGATGTACCGCTGGGCCCAGATTAGTATTTTAGAAATAAAATACTAGTAAATGCAAAAAATAAACAGGGAATCTTATTGTTAATTGAAATAATCAGCTTTAAAAGTAGTAAAGGATGGAGTTGCCGAGAGGTCTGCTGCAGCTGGTGATGCCCCGTTGCAGAGATAAAACTCATTTGGCTGCGTTACCTTCATCCCACTAACAAGGACCTGGCTTCAGCGTCATGTGAGCCCACTCAGGCAGTAATATGCAGAATCGAGTGATAAATTCTGAGTAGGAAAGGACTGAGTTCCTATGCATTTATAGTTTCTAAATGGCAAAGAGAATTTAAAAAAAAAACATAATGGCTGTGGCATAAACTTAACAGTATTTCAGTAATGAAATGGCTGAAGAAGGGTGGATGAGTAATATTCACTGGGCATCTGAAGTATCACGACTGGTGTTTTATAAGTATTGTATCACTTCATTATCAGAAAGGACTTCAAAATAGCATGATCATCCCCATTTTAGAGATGATAAATATGAGCCTTAAAGAAGTAATAGAATTTGCTCAAAAAGGTATAACAAGTAAATGGTGCCAGGTTTGAAATTCAGATTTTAATTCAAGCTTGTTAACCTAAAAAATCTTATTGTGGTATATGATAAACATACATATGTGACTTAGTCATATTAGTCTTGACATACATTATGAGATTAGGTTTGCGATAGTTTTCCACATCTATGTTCATGAGTAATACTGGACACTGCTTTTCACAGCAAAAGGGTTGGTCCAGATGACCTAGTACACTGTTACTCAAACTGGGTATCTCAAGACCACAGTCTTTTTATAAAACTTTATCTCAACCATAGATGCTTAACTTGTTCTTGCAGACAAAACAGAACACAGGAGGGGCAGGATAGCAGAATGGTTGAGATTTCGGATTCGGAAACACACCTCACCTCCAAACAAATCATATCTGAACCACTCTAGCTACTGTGTTAGCACCTAAGTCCAAGACTAACCACCAGTAGGTGGCTGGCTAAGTGTACCTCTTGTTGTTTTTGTGAAGACCAAATGAAATAATAAAAGAACATAGTGCCAGGCATGTGAATATTTAAAAGATATTAGCTATTATTATTTTTACTTTATGAGGTATAAATGCACCAGATTCTGCTCAAAAATATTCTAGATGTGTCAGAAGCAGCCTGACATCTATACATTTAAGTTTCTATACTTACATCAAAATAATACACAAATACTTCAAAGCTCATTTCACAGGAAAATTTAAAACACATTAGGATGATTAATAAGGCCTTTTCTTTTTTTAAGACAGGCTGTCACTGTGTCACTCAGGCTGGAGTGCACTGGTGCAATCTCGGCTCACTGCAACCTCCACCTTCTGGGCTCAAGTGATTCTCCCACTTCAGCCTCCCAAGTAGCTGGGACTACCGGAATGCACCACCACATCCAGCTAATTTTTCTATTTTTTATAGAGATGGGGTTTCGCTGTGTTGCCTGAGGCTGGTCTCGAACTCCCGAGGTCAAGAGATCTGCCCACTCCGGCCTCCTAAAGTGCTAGGATTACAGGTGTGAGCCACTGCACCCAGCCAATAATGGCTAATAAACTTTATTGAAGAACTTGTTTTAGTCACATAGAAATATGTCTATTATGTAAACCCACTTATTGTATTATTATACAACACTGAAACCCTCCCAAATTCTTTGAAGACAAACCAGTGATGGTCTTGAAACTCGATTTTAAAAATATAGGAAAGGGGCCAGGTGCAGTGGCTCATGCCTTTGGGAGGCCGAGGTGGGTGGATCATCCGGAGCCAGGAGTTTGAGACGAGCCTGGTCAACATGGTGAAACCCGGTCTCAACTAAAAATACAAAAAATTAGCCAGGCATGGTGGCACACGCCTGTAATCCCAGCTACGCAGGAGGCTAAGGCACGAGAATTGCTTGAACCTGGGAGGTGGAGGTTGCAGGGAGCCAAGATAGTGCCACTGCACTCCAGCCTGGGCGACAGAGTGAGACTGTCTCAAAAAAAAAAAAAAAAAAAAGATAGGAAAGGATAGATAAAAATGACTTACCTTTTTAAAATGAGTAGCTGACTGTACTTTCCTAACAGGCTGCATAAGTGCATCACGTACAATGATACTTATATCTGCCCCTGAATAACCATCTGTTTTCTTCCCAAGTTCCCGAAAGTCTGCTTCCGTAAGACTGTTCTGAGTGGTCCCCAGGTGCAGTTTGAACATTGCTGCTCGGGCATGGGGTTCCGGCAAAGGAATATAAATTCGTTTCTCAAATCTTAAAAGAGAAATTACATCAAGAATATATTTAATTGAAAATTAGGATATTTGCAAGGAGAAACAGATACTAAGTTAAGTGGGCATGTATGTGCCAAGGTTAAACATACATATTTAGGTTCAAGGGAGAATATCCAGAACACATTAAAAACAAACAAATAAAATCCAAATAGCCCGGGAGCCAGTTTGGAGTGGCTGAATATTTCACGCATGATTTTTGGGTTATTTTGGCCACAGTGTTCATATGTCTGGAATTCATGAAATAAAAAGAGGTCCTACAGGATTACAGTTTCCCACAAAATTGTACTGTGAACTCTTGATCAAGGGACTAATGATTAACAATATAAAATAGGAGTAGAGATGACACAGTAATTCTCTACATTCGAAATACAATTAACTCACAATCTTATAGGATATATAGTACACAAAATGTCCACTTTAATGAATACATCCAGAACAAACAATCCCATATTATAAAAAATAAACACTATATTTCATTAACAATAATTTTGCTTGCCTTCTTAGAATGTCAGTATTTGGAGACAGAGAAGCAGTGATGAGGGATAATTTTAGTGGTCTGAGCAGACTGTTTTTCCTCCAGGTAACTCTCTGTGGCAATGAAAAGAATTTAAAGTTTTCATTGCCTCTAGAGATGGGTGCAGAATAAGGCAATTTTCCAAAAATACCCTGCACATTTCCTTTCTTGGTACTGGATGGTAAGCTAGCATGCTGGCAAATCATCAAGTGAATGGGATAAAAGTGGCAAAAACTGAAGTGCTAATTTTTACCATACAAAGTAAGTGAATGTACCAGGGAACTGTGAAGAGTGAAAAGTGAAGAGTCCGTATACCTTTCCTACAGCTGAAGTTTTATTTTCAACTTAAAAATTAGATAGATATATACACACACACACACTTATTTTATTTTTGAGATGGAGTCTCACTCTGTTGCCCAAGCTGGTAGTGCAGTGGCACAATCTTGGTTCACTGCAACCTCTGCCTCCTAGACTCAAGCGATTCTCCCACCTCAGCTTCCCCAGTAGCTGGAACTACAGACAGGTGTGCGCCACCATATCCAGGTAATTTTTTTGGATTTTAGTAGAGAGGGAGTTTCACCATGTTGCCCGGGGTGGTTTTGAACTCCTGAGCTCAGGCAATCTGCCCACCTTGGCCTCCCAAAGTGCTGGGATTACAGGCGTAAGCCACCGCACCTGGCCTGACATACATTTTTTACTTAAAAAAAAAAAAAAAAATCTTGGCCGGGTGTGGTGGTTCACATCAGTAATCCCAGCAATCTGGGAGGACGAGGCGGGCGGATCATGAGGTCAAGAGATCGAGACCATCCTGGCCAACATGGGGAAACTCTGTGTCTACTAAAAATATGAAAATTAGCTGGGAGTGGTGGTACGTGCCTGTAGTCCCAGCTATTCGGGAGGCTGAGGCAGGAGAATCGCTTGAACCTGGGAGGTGGAGGTTGCAGTGAGCAGAGATCGCACCACTGTACTTCAGCCTGGCAACAGAGCGAGACTCCGACTCTTACCTGGTTATCTTATTCTGACTTACAGAATTGCCATTTTGCTAAAATTTTATATGAATGGTTTTTACTGAATTGTCAAACTATGTTTGTAAATTTTTGAAGCATCAGTGCCCACCAAGCTTAATCAGAATGAAAGGTAAGCATTACGTAATATATTTTCTAATATGAAAGACTGAAGTATGTGGAAATCTTGTATATTTGATAAAGTAGGGAAACAAAACAAGCAAATAAGCACCCTTCTCCCCCTCAAGGCAGGGGAGCGACAGGGTTAGAGTACACTACAAATCTTTTGAAAAGCTGTTAGAATGCCTCCTCACAAGACAAAAAGGGAATTATCATCTTCTTGTTACATCTGCGGTGAGAAATAAGACATTTACTGTATTATCCTACCTTCGCCTAATGGCAGAATCCAGAACCCAGGGTATATTTGTAGCTCCCAGAACCAAAATTCCATCATTGTCTACACCAACCCCTGCATTAAAATAGGTAAAGCTTTAATTAATTTGTCATTTTGCTGTTCTTAAACCTCTTCCATATAGTCTGTTAAGAAATGTGGTGCTTTACCATTAAAGTGTCTCATCTTGAGAGTCTGTCTTTGGAAAAAAACTGTATTTAATCAAATATCACCTTATAGTAATATGATCCAAATACACTATGATGCAGGATGATGCAAATCTAAGAATCAAATCTCCCAGACTGTGGACAAATACTTTAACATTCATTTCGAAATATTTCTTGAAAGATTTCATTTGAAGTCTACATATTACTTTTACGAAGTTGTTCCTGGTACACTATAAATGAATATATTAAATATCTTTTCTATTTATGTCAGTGAGTCCTACAAGACAATTACAAATGAGTAAAAATTATGTATGCATATGGAAGACAATAGAATGAAACATGGCAAAATGAAACAGTTCGTTAGAATGGAGAAATTCTGCTTGAATTTTTTATTACTGTTATAAAAACGGTTATAAAATAAAAACTTTAAAAATTAGTAACATTAAATTAGCCAGGCACGGTAATGCGTGCCTGTAATCCCAGCTACTCAGGAGGCTGAGGCAGGAGAATCGCTTGAACCTGGGAGGCGGAGGTTGCAGTGAGCTGAGATTGCGCCACTGCACTCCAGCCTGGCGACAGAGTGAGACTCTGTATCAAAAAAAAAAAAAAAGAAAAAAAAAAGTAACACCACCTTGCATTTGCACTAGGAACTCCGTCTTAATTCTACGTGCGGCTTCACTTTCGTTTTCACTTCTTGAACCACACAGAGAATCAATTTCATCAATGAAGATAATGGAAGGCTTGTTCTCTCTGGCAAGTTGGAATAAATTCTTAACCAGTCTAAAAATAAATGAAAACTTTAAGTGTCTAAAAAACAGTAAAAGATTAAAACAAAGCAATGTATCAATATTACAAGAACTGTGTAGATTAAAAAGCCTAATCATGTTTCAGGTACAGAAAATAAGAATGCTACAACTGGATCACTCACTTTGATTTACTAGGTTGTACATATATGCTATCTTTCCCCACAAAATAAATTCTAGATTAGAGACTGATTTGACAGAGGACTGAGTACCTATATTACGTCACTTCTCTGAATATCTATGAATGATGTAAGGTATCTATTAAGGACTGATACAGTAATTATAGGCAAAGAAAACACTTTAAAAATTGATTTACTACTTACTTTTCACTTTCACCTAGCCACTTAGAAACAAGATCAGAGGAAGATATTGAAAAAAATGTTGAGTTGTTGGCTTCTGTTGCTACAGCTTTGGCTAAGTAGGACTTTCCTGTTCCAGGTGGCCCAAATAATAGGATTCCCCTCCAAGGTGTTCTCTTGCCTAAAATTTACATTTAGAAAAATGTCACAAGAATTTTAACACTTAATTGCAGTTACCACTGACATCATCTATACGGAGGAATACTCGGAAAAGATTTTCACTCTAAACCTGCAAGGATTAAAACAGTATTTTAAAAATAAATCAATCTAAGGTATGTCTTAAATGTATTGTTTCTTCTAGAGACTGCTTTATCAAAAATACACTTACATTACATACGCCTTCTAACAGGAAGTACATTTGTTTGCTCATTCATTAAACCAGTATGTATCAAAACCATAACGTGCACAGGCAAAAGGATTTCTGCCCTGCATGGAGTCTAGTAGGGGAAAAGAGTTCAGTGAAAAGGTACTTTCTGATCATCTACTGTGTGCACTGCTTGATACCAGAATATTGTACAAAAACTACATCCATAAAAAATGGGCAGCTGGAAGAGATTTTCTTTCAATATTTATGCTCTTTAGAAAAGAGAACCTAACAAAATTTGGATGACTTATGAGTTTCTGCTGAATTCTTGATTCCACAGGAAAGCACAGGTTAGTGCTATAGGTAGCAGACTTCCTTTTATTTTTTTTGAGACGGAGTCTCACTCTTGTTGCCCAGGGTGGAGTGCAATGGTGCTATCTTGGCTCACTGCAACCTTTGCCTCCTGGTTTCAAGCGATTCTCCCGCCTCAGCCTCCCAAGTAGCTGAAATTACAGGCGTCTGCCACTATGCTTGGCTAGTTTTTGTATTTTAGTACAGATGGGGTTTCACCATATTGATCAGTCTTGAACTCCTGACCTCAGGTGATCCGCCTACTTCAGCCTCCCAAAATGCTAGAATTACAGGCATGAGCCACCGCGCCCATCTAGGTAGCAGACTTTCATGGTTGGGTAACAAAAAGGTGATACTACCTTAAATCCTAGTTTTGCCAAAATATAACCAGTGAATACATCAACTCTTTGTGCCTCAATTTTGCTAATGAGCAATTATAATCCTGCCTAAAATAAAACAGGCTGGGTTACAGCTGGCAGTAAATTATCAAACATACATTTAAAAAACTATCCCTGGGCACAGTGGCTCACGTATGTAATACCAGCACTTTGAGAGGCCGAGACGGGCGGATCACCTGAGGTCAGGAGCTCGGGACAAGCGTGGCCAACATGGTGAAACTCCGACTCTAGTAAAAATACAAAAATTAGCTCGGTGTGGTGGCAGATGCCTGTAATCCCAAATACTTGGGAGGCTGAGGCAGGATAATTGTTTGAACTCGGGAAGTGGAGGTTGCAGTGAGCCGAGACCTCGAGACCTCGCCATTACATTCCAGCCTGGGCAACAAGAGTGAAACTCTGTCTCAAGAAAAGAAAAAACAAACAAACAAAAACCTGCTAGATGCAAACTATGGATATATACACAATATCTGCAAAAGGATGATACGCAGTTGAGTAGTACTGTTTCACTTAACTGTTACGAAAGCAACTATTACTTGAATTTCATTTTCTTATTTCAAATGTATACATTTACAAATCAGTGTCTAAGTATGGTACATATACCACTGGTATAACATGAAATACTTTTAGGTGGTATACACGTTTTAATTTTTTAACGTGTATTAGGAACACACTTTTGTCACTTATAATAGGCACAAAGTCTTTTCAATAACGTTACTAAGTAAAAATATGTGAGATGATTTAAAGTTCAAATACAGGCAAAATAATCTCTGGTGTTAAAAGTCGAGAAAGATGACCTCTGGGGAGGAATGAGGCAGAAGGCTCCTGCCAGGTCCCTGGCAATGCTGTTATTTCTGGATCTGGTTGATGACACTGGCATGCTTGCTTTGTGATAATTAAGGAAGCCCAACACCCAGGGGCTCCTGTATGTCTCTGTGTATTTATGCTATACTCCAGTAAAAATGCTGTTCTAAAAAATAAGCAAAGAAAAAGTAATGGTACACATACATGGAAAAATTCATGAAGATGATACATAAACGATTTATGTTTGAGAAAAACTGATGTAAGTAATATACCATAAAATGAGTTCAACCATATTCTTGTGCTTTTCTAGGATTACGATGTCAACTTTTATGCTGTTAGTTTCATTCTCCTGAAGTTGGGTTGTAAACTACACCTTGAAGTTAGGTGGACAGTGCGTGACCTACAGGCTTTTTGCTCTTCATCACTGCTCTATATGATATGACTGTGTGGACTGCTCAGTCTGAGGCCTACATTACAGATTTGCTGTTGACATAAACCAACATGTTTGCAAAAGGAAAACCTCTGACCGTCAGATTGTGGGTGTGGCCATATTACAGACACAGGCTATCAGTCACAAGAAGGATAATAATAAAGGAATGGTTTAGCACAGACATATCACTTACTGCTGGAACTAGAACTTGTAAGTTTCCCCGGATGGTAGGTCAGCAATATTCTCTTCACAGTGATAATGAAATGTCGTTTTGCTACTAGAGGATATGCACTTCCTCTGAAGCTGTTAAGTGATTCTTACTTCTCATTTTAAGAAATGGAAATACTCTTTAAAAATTAATACATAACCAGCCGGGTGCGGTGGCTCACGCCTGTAATCCCAGCACTTTCGGAAGCTGAGGCAAGAGGAACACGAGGTCAGGAGATCGAGACCATCCTGGCTAACACGGTGAAACCTGTCTCTACTAAAAAATACAAAAAATTGAGCCGGGCGTGGTGGCGGGCGCCTGTAGTCCCAGCTACTCAGGAGGCTGAGGCAGGAGAATGGCGTGAACCCGGGAGGCGGAGCTTGCAGTGAGTGGATATCGCACCACCGCACTCCAGCCTGGGCGACAGAGCGAGACTCCGTCTTAAAAAAAAAAAAAAAAATTAATACATAACCACTGCAAAAATTCAGATGAGAGTCAAAAGTAAAAATCTCCTATAATCTTATCTCCTAGGCATACATTAATATTTCTATGTCAATCCAATTACACTTACTTCTCAGCATACACATTTAACAAACATGGAATCATACTATTCAGTTTATAACTGCTTTTTGGTCTTTGTAATAGATGTGGACATTCTTCAATAAAATACAATGCAGATTACAATTTATTAATGTAGATGTACACTCTATTTTACTGAGGGCATAGTATTCTACTGCATGTTGGTGAATTACCCTACTGGTTGACATTCAGGTTGTTTTTCAATATATGTACTGCAAATATGGATATGTATAAGAAACAAAACATCTTGTATAAAGATAAATCACCACCTTTTAAGAGTCACAATTTATTTCAGATAATTCATTAGTGACAAGAATGACAATGCTTCGCCTCAGTCATCAATGAATTTTATAAACTCATGAAATGAAATTATTTAAAAGTTATGTCACCTGTAAAAAGATGAGGAAATTTAATAGGCAGTATCACAGCCTCTTTCAGTGCTTCTTTGGCTCCTTCAAGTCCAGCAACGTCACTCCATTTCACATTTGGTCGTTCTATAACAATAGCACCTACAAAAAATTATGTTATCTTTAAATTAAGAAAGATTATTTCACCAAAGTTAGAAGAAAACATGAAATAATGATGTTAAGGAAATGCATTATAAAATTGTCTGGGAAAGTTTTATGTACTAACAATCTTTTTGAGATAGTGTGAGGAGGAAGCAGGTGTTAGGGAGAAGTCAATAGGACTAGGAACCAGGTGGATGACTAGATAACCTGGGGCATGTTTCTTTACCCTTCTGTTTCAGCTTCCTCATTTGTGAAATGAAAATAGTATCATCTTCCCGAACTACTTAGATAGGTTGGTGCAAAAATTAAATGACATAATGAATATTAGGGTGTTTGGAAAAGCACCAAACGTTCCGTAAGTTGGTTATATTTGAATACATTGATTTCGGGGTATCAAAAGTACTTGTTCTACCATTTCTCCTGTTAATCAAAAGAAAAGGGGATCTAATCCTCTCCTCAACCACTGGAAAAAAAAGTGCTTAACAAATTTAACTCAAGATAGGCAGATAGACAGAAGGGAGAAGGAAAAGGGAAGAGGAAAGGAAGAAATGGAAGCAGATGATGGGAAAGAGAGAAAATATACCCCTGCAGATTTGCAATACTTTCCTAAGATTTGCTGAAGTTTCTATTTGGCTGCTAAATAGATCTATTTACAACTTTTGTTAATTAACAAAGTTAACTTACATGGAAGATTTAGCTTCTGAATGCAGTATATTCAAAAGCCAAAGCAACTACTGCAGTAAGAATCCAAGAAGGATGTCTTTTAATATAGCCTACTGACAAATTTTCTAGTTCTCTTTTATCAAAAGCTTTTCTAATTTTCTAGAATATGCAAACTGTTCCACTATAAAAGATGAAGCAGCCTGTTATGAGATAGCATGTATTTAGTTGTCTTAAATGTAACAGAACACCACCACTTATACAATCTATTACTTTATGAAATCAGTTCTACTGATTGTTTCTCCTTGTTAGGAAAGATAATCTGTTACTCTAAGACTAGTTACTCAGCAACTTCCCTAAATTATGAAAATCTTCAGCTACTAGATTAAAATTAAATGAAATCATAAGCATTTTGTATTACAAAAGTTCAGACTACCACAAAGTAAGAAAAAAGTAAATTCACTTCGTCTTTTTTATGTTTCATTAAGATTAGTAATCCTAGGATTTCATGTCAGTTAAACAAAAGTAAACTTATTTTATATATGTACACCATCTGACTAACTCAAGATTTTTTTCTATAAATTTTAAAAATATGTCATGATTTGTTTTCATATATAACTAGTACTTTTAAGTTAAAAGGTGACTTTGGAATGTTTACTGATAAACAATCTCATACTAGACATGGTTTGCAAAATTAAAAAGGGGGGATGGGATTACTGAAACATGCTAACAAATGGAATGTACTTCAGTGATATAAATTTATCCAGTCTTTGACTATACTATTTATTACACTAGTATATTATTTAATCACAAAAATTCACTGAATAAAATTAGCTAACAGAAAACTCAAATCGCAAACCAATTCTTAATTTTAACAAATATACACTTAATATCATAATCTAAAACAGAAGTAAAAGATTTAAAAAACTGTTCAAAAAACGAGGAAAAATTCAAAAAATATGTAATAGTATGAAATCCAGCAGCAAACCATTAAAAAGTAGAAAAAAAAGGATATTCAAACATAAAAGGCTAGGACTCCTTTCATATTCTATTTCATCCTGAAATTTCAAATACATTTCCTCATTTAAATGTTTTAAGTATTTGGTTTTTGTTTGTTTGTTTTACATTTCTGGCCCTTATCATAAGTGATATGGAATTTAGAGAAATCCCTATTAAAAATTGGTTGTATCGGCCAAGAGCGGTGGCTCACAACTGTAATCCCAGCACTTCGGGAGGCTGAAGTGGGCGAATCAGTTGAGCTCAGGAGTTTGAGAGCAGCCTGGGCAACATGGCCAAACCCCATCACTAAAAAAAAAACAAACAAACTCAACTTAGCCAGGCATGGTGGTGTGTGCCTGTGTTCCCAGCTACTTATGAGGCTGAGGTAGGAGAATCCCTGGAACCCAGGAGTTTGAGGCTGCAGTGAGCCATGATTGCGCCACTGCACTCCAGCCTGGGCGACACAGTGAGACTCGGTCTCAGAAAAACAAAAAAGAAAAAAAAAAATGTATCTTTTTCAAAATTAAAGATATACAACTGATTTTTACCTGGGGCAGGGAAACAAAACCAAAACCAAAAGAGCAGACAGAAAAAGTATCTTGCTTTACAACTGGAATAAGGCCACTTGGCACAGACCACTGGGTTACCCAATAAATGCCAACTGAGTGGGCAGTGCATGCCAGCAGTTTCAGGTGGTGGGGACGTGGCAGTGTAAACTCAAGTTTTCGCCCCTGGACTATACCTACCACTGAGGTTGTTGGCACCTAAAGATGTTTTCTATCCTCATTACCTGGTCTGTTGTCAACATATTATCCTACAGTGTTTTCCTACACATCCCAGTAGGGTAGGCAGGAAAAAAGATTACCAAAACGAAGACACTAGTACAGCAAGGCTAGAAGTCTGGTTAAGGTAGGTACTTTCACTACTCAGTAACCAAGTCTGAACCTATAAAATGGAAATCCTTCCCAGTTATGCATTCTATTTGGTAAGATTCAAACGAACAAAATACATACTACCATTGGGTGAGCAAAAAAATTCAATCTGAAAAATCGTTAGATAATTTATTTCAAAGAATAATCAAATCTCAGCAATTAACAAAGCCAGCCAACAAATAGATGCCTTTTTAGATAAACAGAGCTACCATTTATTGAGTCCCTAGGCTTCGTCAGATATATTAGGTAGTTTTTACACCTGTCATTAATCTTAAAAGCCCTGAAAGGAAGCTATTGCTCATTTCTATTTTAGAGATGAGGGACTCTGACTCTGAGAGGCTCGGTCACTCACTCACAATTATAAAGTTTCTAAGTGGCAGACCCTTGAACAGAATGAAGATCTGAATGGAGTCCAAAATCTGTGTCCCCTCCATTATGCCACTATGCTATAGTAGAACAGAATGAAAGGGCTTCACAGGTGTGGAAGGTAAACACAGAAAGCTTAAACACTTAAATGTAAACAGGAGCACTGAAAAGCAGATGAAGAGCAGTTAGGAAACAAAATAAACTATCAATAAGTGAGCTACAGCAATGGCAATAAAAGTCACGTGTAAGTCCTAACTTCTGCTCCCCTCACAGTAGTAAATTTTAATACCATCACATTTTGCAGTGTGCTAAGAGTATAAATGTTACCTTCTCCAAAAGGGGGCAAATAAACAAATCAAAGAGCAAGTTGACTGAGAGCCTTTTAAAAGCAGATACGAAGCCAACAAAACTTTTACTATATAAAAAGGGCCAAACCATGATCCTAGAGGGCAAACCCAAAAAAAATACTCTAAACAAAGCCAGCACATGACTACTGGGAACCAAAGCCAGTTCTTAAACTTCATTTAAATATAGAGGGAGAACAAAAACAATTCAAATAGACAATTCACTTTGAGTCTTTTTAATAGGACAGTAAATTTAAAAATGAAATCTAAAGCAACCTTGAAGTTGATTCTGTAGTTTCTTTTTTTCAGGGTCATCAGATTCTCCTTCCCCATCACTGTCATTCCTAATAAAAAGAATTTAATATATTCAAATGATCACTCATTGCTATCAAATAAGGCAAAAATGAAGGAAAAAATAACCTGAAATATTTGTAATTTAAGTGGCAAAATCAGACATTTACATTAAAAGCTATGCTTACTTAAAGAACATAGTAAATAAAATAGGAAGCAGGCACATTATCATCAATAGAGAATCATGTAAAGGAAAGGGACAAAAAGACCAGAATGAAGTCAGGAACTAGCTCCAAATTCCCATGACATATTTAGGTGTGTATTAATTCATAAATGCATGCCCCACACATCACTCCATGAACGATTCAAGATGAATTACAGGAGACTTGCAAACAACAACAGTGAAAACATCAGGACTGGGCAAGATATAAATTAGAACAAGAGGTCACATTAGGAGGAAAAAAATCGGGAACACTAATTATCTAAGGTACAGAGGTCTACGACCCTTAGTCTGGGGGTTCCAAAGGACAGACGAAGCTTCTTGAGGACAATGAATTACACTCAAAGAACAAGTAGGTCGATCAAGGCATTTCATATCTAGGAATTTATCTTGAGGAAATAATTTTAGAAAAGTTCAAGGATTTGACCATAAGGATAATCACACACACACCCTTTGCAAAAAGGGAAAAAGTAACATATTATAGGGACTAGCATATGACAGGATACATTGCAACATTTAAAAGCGATGTAGAAATAGTTTATTGGAAAGATGTTCCTGATACAATGTTAAGTATAAAAGTGATAAAGCCAAAAATAAGGCATTATATCATTTTAAAAACAACAACATATAAAGGGGGATAAAAGCATGACATTTTATGCCAAAACGGAATTGCCTTGGTTATCACAGGATGGTGGGGCTGTGGGTGAGGCAGACACTGCAAAACAGATTCACTTGACGCTCACTTTAACCTCCAACTATCATGCTGTCCAGTACCATAAAGACTGTCCTTATTAAAAACAAACTGCCGTTTCTCATCTCCCTTGCAGTTAGGGTTCCACATGAGACCTAAATTCTTCCAAGAAGGTGGGGGCTGCTCACAAGGAGACAGAATCTTCAGGTGAAGGCACTGGTTTTGCTGAGGGAGCTGCGCAGAGGTTTTACTGCCTGCTCCCAAGCACCATCAGTGTTAGCAGAGTTCTTGGCAACAGTGGGATCCCTACTTGAACAACCTTGGTACTGTTGGCCATTTCTCCTTGTGATCCAAGTCTGATTCCCTGGCCCCACTATTCTGTAAGGTAATACCTATAATACATCCCTTTTTGCTTAAATGAGCCAAAGTGGGTCCTACTGTAAAGGAAGACTGCTGTTCAGTACAGGAGAAAAACTGGCATCACCTTGTCAGGTAATTGTCTCAGGAGAGATCCTTACAGGATTTTCAAGCACGACCAGAAGAGCTTCTATGGACAAGGGAAGAGAAGTTTCTGCTGTCAAGGGGGTTTCAGTGACAGCTGGAGGTCCCAGGCAGTCACGGTCAACTAAATTCTTCCCAATATTTTCACTTCATGTTTGGAGTCCCTGTTTTATACTAAATGTCCTCACTTTCACGTAAGAAACCCTAAGTTGAAATTCAATAATTCATCAGATCGGACTATCACCTGATTTTTGTTATGTCAATGTTATCGATGAAGAAGATAAAATGTTGTTCGGGTCTCACAGAAACTCCCTAGTTCCCCGATCACATCTTGAACACAGAATATAAAACCTTGAGCTTAAGCTTATCATTTCCTTCAAACTCTGCCACTTAGAGTTTGGAGCAGCCAAGTCAACGCTGGTTCTTATATTCCTCATGTCCTTCTAAACAGTCAAAGCCCCAAAGCACTGCCTAAAAGGCACTTCATTCCTTGTGACCACAGGGTATCGTTTAAGTAACTTGCGCCACTGCATACCATGAACAATGAGAACCATATCCTCTAAAGCTGAGCAGAACCTCCCTGCTTTCAAACCCAACCAGGCCAGATAACTCCATCCCAGAGTCTCATTTTCTTAAGGATGTGTTACCTGGAACTACTGGCATCAATTAATAGGAGAGCCAGAGAGGATGTGGTTAGAATACGTTCCCAGTGCTGAGCACAAACTTGGCATGCATACGTCATGTACTGGATAAACAAATTCTGCATCTAGAAGTGATACATCCCCCATCTAGGAAGACATGCCAAAAATCGGTTTCAATGTTTATAAGTTATGTTGTGCTGTGTTGTTTTCTTTACAATGACGACATAAAGCAAGTCTAACACAAATTCACATCAAAAAATTTTGCATAAGGTAGCTGAAAAAAATTTACATTGTTGGAGTTACTTTTCATTTTTTCCATATGGTCAAAGGTTTAATTTTCAGGTCACTCCTATAATCTTAAGCTTCGATATTAGCTAAAGGCCAGAGGGTAACTGAGTGCTGTTCCTACAAGCATTCTCCCCTACTACTGGCAGGCAGTCAGGAAGGGTTGTTTGAGGAATATCATCCATTAAGCTTGGCAAACTAGGGGTCAGCAGACTTTTTTTGTAAAGGACCAAACAAGTAAATATTTTAGGTTTCATGGGACACACGGTCTCCACACAACCACACAACTTTGTTGTCATGGCATGAAAGCAGCCCTAGACAACAATATGTAAAAGAATGGGCAAGACTGTTCTGATAAAACTTATTACAAAAACAGGCAGCTGGGCAGCTTTGGCCCATGAGCCACAGTTTGCTGACACCTGTTTTAATCAAAAGAAATTTATTTCACAAATCGAAAGCTAAAAGCCACAATAAAATTGAACAATTTTAAACACGTACCCCTTCTCATCTGCTGGACTCGGCTGTCCTTCTTTCACTGGCTTCTGTGCTTTTTTCTCTTTATTTTTCAGGTACTCCTTTAGTTTTTCTGCTCTATCAAGATATTCTGTACACTTTGCCCTGATACTTTGCTTGGCTTTATCACCCTGTGCTTCATCTATTAAAGGGAAATGAGAGAGATTTTTTTTCCATTAGTATTCTGTGTAGAAAGGTTTGAACTCTTAAATATGTATTTTTTAGACAAAGAAATTCTACGTTGGGAGAAGGAGGGAAGATCATCTCTAACTCATTGTAGTCAATGATTATCACCTCTTTTCTACCCCTTCCCCCAGCAGGGTTGGAGACCAACAGTGGGTCTGAGTCAGAAACAATCTGAGCAAGACAGCAGGGTATTTTAAGTTAATGTTAACTAACAGGAAATTATTTAATATTCTGAAGCTTTCACACTCTTCCCTTACATTTTTTGCAGATAGTTCAAAGTTGCTTGTCTTCCACAAACCCAATTATAAGAAAGACAAATAGAAGGAAAGCAGTATGAATCATTTCCATGAATGCCACAAAAGCTTTATTTCAGAAGAGTAAAGTGATGGAAATCCCATACATTCTGTGTAATACCAATGTCATACTTTTACTACATGAAGGCCTCTGTCACAGTTGTTTTCAGTGTGAACTTTGGCAACACATGCAGTAGATGGGATGAGCCCCACATAGTACAGGTTATGACTCATTCTTAGTTTCACTTTAACATAAAACCTCAAAACTAAATGAGAGAAGTTCAAAAGAACATCTTCAATTATCCAACTACATTCCATTTAAAAGCCATGAAGGCTGAGGTTTTATCCATTTTTTTCTATTGTATCCCCAGTGCCTTCCACATGGTAAACACGCAATACATATCTGTAAAGACACAAATAAAATGTCTCCCAATCTATTTTCCTCTGACTATACTACATTTTAAGATGTTTAGGTATACCAAGTAATAACTATGATGGCTGTCACATCTGCTAGCTAAGTCTCATAACTTAAAAATCACTAGAAAGAAAGTGGACTCTTTTTTTTTTAATTTTTTTAACAAATGGATAGTTTAGAATTTTCTGGCATTATATTTCAATTTTTTAGATATGAAATAGAATAAATTTTTCTTTTTGTGTTTTTAAATAAAATATAACCGATGGCCTCACATTTCACGACATGAAGAAAATACTGCACAGCATGCTGGTAGAGCTGAAGGGCTTCTTCGTAGTTCCCAGCCTTGTCTTCTTGCGCTGCTTTGCTAGCCAGATCTATCGCTTTCTGTTTGAGGGAGGCAAAATAATAACATTTAAATCAAAGCATAAACATATATTTGAAGTAAATAATCACATTGAAAGTTTTTTTTTTTTTTTTTTTTTAAGCTTCTTAGCCTGCTGGGCTGTTAAAGAAAACAAACAAAAATAAGTAAAAAATAAACAATAACTAAAAAAATCATTTTTTTCTATCCCACAACTAGATTTTATTATAAATTACAATTTGATAAGATGCAAATTATATTTGTTATATGAATAAATGTTACTATTACTTTAGTACCCATCGCTAACATTTACATATAATTTTCACTTAGCTAAAGTTAATTTTAGGGCTAACAAGAAATAATAGAATCTCAAAATTCAAACTAAACAAGTATTTAGGGAAATTCTAAAAAATTAAATGCTGCTTTAATCTAAAAGATATAACAACAGTGGAGATGTAAATGGGGTGAAACCCCTTCAGAAGCAATGGGGCAATGAAATATCAAGAATCTGAAAAACATTCATATATTTCAATCCAGTAATTAACTAAAAGGTTTACTGAGCAAAGATATTAACCAGAGAGGTCTTTCAAATAACAAAAACAAAACCTGGAAACCTAAATCATAAAGATGCCACAAAACAGAATATCAAAGGATCCCTAAAATAATATTAAGAAATAATTGTAATAACATAGAAAGTGCTAATAATGGGCATTTTTAAAAAGCAGGACACAACTTTTTATATATAGCATGAATTTATTTGAAACAACAGCAAAAAAAAAAAAAAAACCCACAAAAAAACAGCACAGGAAAAAGATGGGAAGGAAATTTAACAGAGCTTATCTTTGATAAAACTTCATAGATTTTTCATTTTCTCCTTTTTCACATCTTCTAAAAAACATGGACTACTTTCGTGGAATTTTTTTTAAAAACCTCCCAGAAATAAATCCATACTAATAAAGCCAAGAGATTTTTGAAAATGATGCAGTCAGTCAGTCAATGGCACCGAGTCAGGCTTTTGAAGAAGTGGTGCTAGAGGAACTAGACATCCATAAGCATACACCTAAAAGAATCCTGACTTAAACTTAATACTTCCTGCAAAAATTAACTCAAACATGGATTACAGAATTAAATGTAAAACTACAAATTTTTATTCTTATTTATTTTGTTGAGACGGGGCTCCATCTCACTATGTTGCCCAAGCTAGCCTCAAACTCCTGGGCTCAAGTGATCATCCTGCATCAGCCTCCCCAAGTAGCAGGACCACAGGTGCACACCACTGCACCCAGCTAAAACTCTTAGAAAAAACATGGAAATCTTAGGATCTGGGGCTGGGCAAAGAGTTCTTAGATTTGACATCAAAAGCATACTATATAAAAGAAAAAAAAATGGTAACTGGACCTCACGACAAAACTTTTGCTCTCTGAAAGATTTTGTTAAAAGGATGAAAAGACAATCTATAGACTGGGAGAAATATTTGCAAAACATATCTAACAAAGAACCAGTATCGAGAATATATAAAGAACTCTCAAAATGTAACACATATCTTCATGTGATAAAACTACACAAACACAACCATACCCACACACATAAAAACACACGAGGACAAGTAAAACTGGGAAAATATGAGTAAGAGTGGTGGAATATATTCATGTCAATATCCTGGTTGTGATATTGTCCCAGTTCTACAAGATGCTGCCGCTGGAGACAACTGGATAAAGGGAATGCCGGATTCTCTGTATTTCTTACAACTGCATGTGAATCTACAATTATCTCAAACTAAAATTCTCCTGAGCTCAGGAGTTCACGACCAGCCTGGGCAACACAGTGAAACCCCGTCTCTACTAAAATAAAAAAAATTGGCCAGGCATAGCGGCATGCGCCTGTAGTCCCAGCTACTTGGGAAACTGAGGCAGGAGAATTGCCTGAACCCGGGAGGCGGAGGTTGCAGTGAGCCGAGATCATGCCACTGCACTCCAGCCCGGGCAACAGAGTAAGACTCCATCTCAAAAAAATAAATAAATAAATAATTATATTTAATTTTTTAAAATATGCACAGACACATACAAATAAAGGGCAAACATTATTTACTAAAACATTCCAACTGGGTTAATTTAGGTCGTAAAACTATTCAACAGAAATAGGTGCCAGTAAAAAAAAAAAAAAGAGATAGTTGTTAGAGATATTAAAAAGTACATAACGTAAGCAAAAAATCATTCAAACAATGCAAAAAACCAATTATGTGTAAGAATATTACATTCTGGGGCAGTGGAGCATGGTAGCTGGGCTGAGACCTGTAAATGGGAGGAACAGGTCTCCCACTGGAAGACCATGCTTCCTCTATTACAGTGGGGAAGAAAAATAAATGGTTTATTTTAGAATTGATAAAATGTAATAGTTACGTGTCTCACAGTTCAAGTAGCCTAAATTCAAAGCTAAATTTCCAAAAGTCTCATCAGCTAGCATTTGAATATAAAACATGCAGTCACATAGTCAAGTGGTGGTTAGGTGAGACTGGCCATATAAAAATGCATTATGGCTGGGTCCGGTGGCTCATGCCTGTAATCCCAGCAGTTTGGGAGGCCAAGGAGGACGAATCACTTGAGGTCAGGAGTTTGAGACCAGCCTGGCCACCATAATGAAACCCCAACTCTAAAAATACAAAAAATAGCCAGGCACCTGTAATTGGGAGGCTGAGTCAGGAGAATCGCTTGAATCCGGGAGACGGAGGTTGCAGTGAGCCGAGATCACACCACTGCACTCTAGCTTGGGTGACAGAGCAAGACTCTGTCTCAAAAAAGAAAAAAAAAATGTATCTCAAAGTTTCAGTGGTTAAGCTACATAGCAAAAATAAATCCTTTTTCTTTACTGTTTTTGTTTCGTTTTTTGTTTTTGTTTTTTGAGATGGAGTCTCGCTCTTGTTGCCCAGACTGGAGTGCAGTGGCGCCATCTTGGCTCACTGCAATCTCTGCCTCCCAGGTTCATGCGATTCTCCTGCCTCAGCCTCTCCAGTGGCTGGGATTACAGGCGCCCCCACCATACTTGGCTAATTTTTGTATTTTTGGGAGAGATGGGGTTTCACCATGTTGGCCAGGCTGGCTTCAAAGCCCTGACTTCAGGTGATCCACCCGCCTCAGCCTCCCAAAGTGCTGGGATACCAGGCGTGAGCCACCATGCCTGGCCTAGAAATAAGTTCTTTCTTATCCTAACTATAATTTTCTTCTCAGGTGATTTTGAAATGCTGTGCCACTCACCTCTTCAGCCACTTGTTCCTCTCATTCAGTCAGGTCTCACTGTGGCACCACACTGATTTTTATTAAGGTAAGTAAATCTCTTACACTGCAGTGGGTATTATTTAAGCATCTAGCTCCAAACATAGTAATTCAACCGGCCTTTCCCTGTTGATGAGAATGTCTGTATGTGGCTTCTGAGCACTTGAAATGTGGCTAGTGTGACTGAGGAGTGAGTTTATGTAATTAAAATTAAAATAGCCACATGTAGCCACTGTACTGAATGGCACATGTTAAATCTTTAATCAAAGACGATGAATTAAGAGGATATGCATCTATTTTTTTCCGCTGATGAATGCCCCATCTCAACCTTATTTCTGTTAACATTTTCCATCTGAAATAAAATTAACCACGTCGGTTAGCATTTTTCATTTGAAATAAAATTAACCATGTCTTCTATGGTCTCTATAGTTAATTCTGGAGAGCTAATTATTTTATTTTTCATTCTAGAAAGCGTTACCGGAGAGATCCATAGAAAGGACATCCACGCACTTCCATTAGTTTCTTGACGGACATGTTTTACTCTCTATCCTTCTGCAAGACGCTGGCTACTGCTATCTCAAAGTCCTCCTGGGTGACACGGACTCGCTGTTCCCTCAGGGCATATATGGTGGCTTCTCTGTGTATGACTTTCACTTCAGCCCCTGATGCTCCTGGCAAAAGCTCAGCAATTTTTCTCTGGTTGATCCCCTGGGTCAGGTTCCTTTTCAGAAAATGGATCTTCAAAATGTCCAGCTGGAATTCAATTTTTCTGTTGACGTGCCCTGAGCGAAGCAGCGGTCCACGATAACCTCCATCTTCTTGGTGGCCTCAAAGCTGTCCAGCTGGTTGTGCAGCTCCAGCACGATGTGCACTTCACTGTCCCCTCCACAACTCACCTCCAGCTGCGAGGAGCTGATGGAGCTGATGATAGATGGCAGGTCCTCATGCCATGACAGACAGCTCCCTCACCATTCTTGGCTCTTCCCTGATGAATTTCTGTACCAATTCTGAGCCAGGGATATAAAGAGAAGTACAGTCTATATTATCAGCCATGACCCAGGCAAACAGTGTCTTCCCAGTGCCTACAGGTCCATACAGCAGGACCGCCTTGGGTTGTGCGATACCCAGTGCTTCAAAGAGCTTGGGATGCTTAACAGGTGGCTCGATCACTTCTCTGATGTCCTTACTCTGCTTGTCCAGTCCACCAATCATCTCTTAAATCAAGGCTGGCACCTTCTCCACCATCAATGGTGACACCAGTGGGTCTACTTTGTTGGGTACGATGCTGTGCAGTGTGTAGCTATCATTTCTGAGCGCCACCTGGCAACTGGGTCTCATGTCATTGATGTCGCTGTTTCTGTCCACATCTAAGACAAACTTGCCCTTGGGATACACCTTGACTAACACTTTCTCCATATCCATGGCCCGGACTACTTCCCTCATACAGGAGCCCTGTTCCGGCAGCAGCTGCAGCTCCTCCTGCAATAGGCGAACTTTTGCATTCAGTTCATTCTTTTGTGCCTGCAGCCTCTGGAGGTATTGGCTCTTATCATTCACAACTGACTGGAGTTCTTCAGTTCTTCAGTCTCAGACAGATAATACTGGCAGAGTCTGCTGCCTGTCTTCCCCTCTTCCGGCTCCATCTGCTCTGGTCCATCAAACATTATCTTCCCTCTTCAGCCAGAGCTAATTTTGTTTCTGAATATAATCCTCCACCCTCTCCCTTGCTAATACCCTAGTTCAATCTGCTATCATATATGTCAAAACTACCATCCAGCCTCGTGAGTGGTCAGTTTGTTCCCACCCTTGCTACCTGAAGACATACAAGGCAACCTTCGATGGCTTCCCGTTGAAAAGAATAAAATCCTGATGCTGGAGCTGACCTAAAAGGTCTGAAATAACCTGAGCCCTAGCTACATGTGGTTCTCCTCTGAACCCTAGAATCCTCCTGCACTCAGGCAGCCTGAGCAGTTGGATCCCTCCACCTAGAAAGTTCTTCCTTCCTTTCCCCAGATAGATGCATGATGTCTCCTTTTCAGTCCTAGTTCAGATGGCAAGTCCTCAGAGAGGCCCTCCCTAATTTGCTATAGAAAAGGCTGTACCTCATCCCTGCTCTCTGCTATCTGCCCCCGCTGCACTCTCTCATCCTATTACTGTCATTATATTTACCTGTACACTCACCCACTGGCTGTCTCCTTTCGGGAGGTAGGCTCCATGAGGACAGGACTTCACCTTGAGCTCCCCACGCCTAGAATGGTGCTAGCATACAATGGGTACTCAAAATTGTTTAACGAATGAAAAAAAAATTCCCCGCCTCCTTTTTCAGTATCTTCTTCCTTTTAATTACTTCACTTTTGTCATTCTTAACATTTCTCTCCACTAGATATTTCCATCAACATACAAACAGCCCTCCTTTAAAAAGTCTTATTTGATAACAAAACACTGTTCAGTGTTAGTTCTGTTTCTCTGCTACCTTCTAGAGTCAAAAATCTCACCAGAGTGGCCTGTATTCTCTTTCCCTTATCACGTAATAAAACGGCTCCTATAAAGGCTCTCTAGGATGCTAGATCCAAATACCAGCTCTGTCTTCTCAACCTTCTGACACTGAAAGTTGATTATTTCCTCCTTCTTGGACACTGTCCTCTGCTGAGTCCCCCACTACCACTTGGCTGGTCTTCCTCCTACCACTCTGGCAGCTCCTTCTCAGTCTCCTTCATTGATTCTCTCTCTCATATGTGACAATGAAGTATATTCATCAGGTGTGGGCTGGGACTCACCACCCTACGTGGTTTGCAGTGACCTAAGGCTGATGATCTGTGTGTGTGTGTGTGTGTGTGTGTGTGTGCGCGCACGCGTGCATGTGTGTGTTTCTGAGCACGCAGATGGTTTTTTTGTTTTTCTTTCCATTTATTGGCCTCTCTCTCCCGTTAGAATGTAAGCTCCAGGAGAACAGCAGTTACTTCTGTTGTCTTCACTTCTTTATATTCCCAGAGTCTACCATAGTGGCTGACACAAGACTGAATGACGCGTATCACCCCAGGATCAGTCAGGATCCAGTTATCAATATGGAAGTATAAAGGTTGGGAACATGTGGAATTGTCCTTTTCCACTTAGGAGACCCAGACACATCCACCTTAGAAAACCCTGAGAAATGGGATAAATTCTACAATTACCTGCCTCAGGAGAAAAGGTGTCCCAGGCCCTGTCTGTCCAGACCAATTCTTTCTCCTCTGCTGTGGAGCTGATCCCCACCTTCCCCCGCTGACATTTACTCCATCAATGACATGCCTATCATCTGTTCTCTCCAACCTTTCCTTTTTTCCCTCAGCAGAAAAATGTGTTGTCCTATCTCAGACTCACATCTGCAGAACACAAACTACACACCATCTCTCATCAGCTCCTTGGTTCTCCTCTCCCTACATCTCACTCATCTCTTTGCCTCCACATCAAAATCCCAAACACCCACATTCATCCCAGTTTCCTGATCTGCTATTTCTCACACAGCAATGCTTTCTGCCTCCTGATAGCCAAATCTTATGCTTATCTCACTCCCTCTCCGCAGCACTTAACACACACAACAAATACCCTGACAGTGTCTCCTTGCTTGGCTGTCATGACATCATTTTCTTCTGGTTTTAGTCTTTTTTTTTTTTTTTTTAAGACAGGGTCTCACTGTGTCACCCAGGCTGGAGTACAGAGGTGTGATCACAGCTCACTTTAACCTCCACCTCCTGGGCTCGAGCCATCCTCCCACCTCAGCCTCTGGAGTAGCTGGGACTACAGGCATGCACCACTACACTCAGCTAATTTTTGTAGAGAGGGGGTTTCACCACGTTGCCCAGACTGGTCTCGAAGTCCAGAGCTCAAGCAATCCACCTGCCTCGGCCTCCCAAAATGCTGGAATTACAGATGTGAGCCACCGCACCTGGCATGGTTTTACTTTTGATTAACAATTCTTTTCCAGGCTCCCGTTTCTCTCTCATTAAATGTCGCTAATCCATAGAATTTCTACCTTGGTCTTTGTTTTGGCTTATTCTGTATACTCTCCAGGATGTGACTCTGTATGCCTACAAGCTCTACTACCACCTGTACGCTAATAATTCCCAAATCCTTATTTCCAGCCTAGTTCACTCTCGCTAGTTCTACACATGTGTATGCAAATATTCACCGACATTTCCATTTGATTGTCTCCACAAGCAACTAAAACTCAACAAGTTTAGAACCAAATTATTTTGCTCCCTTGCCCTGGCCCCAAATATCTCTCCTTTTGTATTCCCAGAACCAATCCCTACCTACTCAGATACCAACCCCGAAATCTGGGAGAAAACCCAGACTATTCCTCCTCCCTTTCAAAATGCAGCTACAGCCGGGAGCGGTGGCTCACGCCTGTAATTTCAGAAGTTTGGGAGGCCGAGGTGGGGGGGATCACCTGAGTTCAGGAGTTTGAGACCCACCTGGCCAACACAGTGAAACTCCGTCTCTACTAAAAATACAAAAATTAGCTAGGTGTGTGGTGCATCCCTGTAATCCCAGCTGCTACTTGGGGGCGCTGAGGCAGGAGAACAGCTTGAACCCGGGAGATGGAGGTTACCATAAGCCGAGATCATGCCACTGCACTCCTGCCTGGGCAATAGAGTGAGACTCTGTCTCAAAAAAAAAAAAAAGAAAAAGAAAAAAATGCAGATACAAGTTTGACTCTTCTCCATCTTCAATTTTTCTCCTCTGATCAATCCTTTTCACTTTGGCCCCTCACCGCCTTCCATCACACAGACCTTGCCTCCTTGACTAGTACAATATACTGTAATAAAAGTTATGTGAATGTGGTTTATCTCTCTCAGCATCTTATTGTATTGTTCTCAACCTTCTTGTGATTATGTGAAATAATAAAATGCCTACGTGATGACATGAAGTGAAGTGAATGACACAGGCATTGTGACACTGTGTTTCAAAATTATGAACTATTTATTCTGGAATATTTCATTTTGGACCCAGGTTAACTGTGGGTTATTGAAACTGTGGAAAGTAAAACCACAGAGAAGTGGAGACTACTGTGTAGCTTTATTACATTATTATATAATCTTGATTTTTAGTTATCTGCATTCCCTCATTAGATTATAAGCATCTGGCCACAGAGATTTTTGCCTTGTTCAGCACGAAGTTAACCATTACATGGATATTAATCCAAATTTCCTAGGTTAGAAGGTTGAAAAGGTTGAATGAGAAAGCACACATGTGAACCCACCACTAACAAAATTACAATTCAAGATCCCTCCTGCTTAACAGTAACAATTATGCCTTTAATGTTGGTCAGTCTCTGGCTGACGCACTGAAGAACAGCCAACAGTCCAATTCAAATACGATGCATTCTAGGGCTGGGCACGGTGGCTCACACCTGTAATCCCAGCACTTTGGGAGGCTAAGGCGGGTGGATCACTTGAGGTCAGGAGTTCAAGACCAGCCTGGCCAACATGGTGAAATGCTGTCTCTACTAAAAATAGAAAAAATTAGCCGGGCGTGGTGGCAAGTGCCTGTAATCCTAGCTACTTGGGAGGCTGAGGCACGAGAATCACTTGAACCTGGGAGGTGGAGGTTGCAGTCAGCTAAGATCATGCTGCTGCACTCCAGTCTGGGCAACAGAGCAAGACTGTCTCAAAACAACAACAACAAAAACCTGCAAATGATGAAGATTATGTTGTAGAGTACCGAAATCACATGCGAAGTCTCTGACAAATGAAAAGTTGGTGAAATAAAAATTGTTAAAAAGCCAATGATGACAAGATGGGCACTTCAGAAGGGTCACCTTTAATACTCAAGGGAAAAACACTTTTACCAAATGACCAACGCTTTTTCCAAATACGTTTACCAAAAAGAACCTTTCCAAATAGGACTACAAAAAGCTACAAAAAACTCACGTGAAGATTGCTGAATCTTAGTTTAATACAATCTTGGTGAAAAAGATACAGTCGGCCGGGGGCGGTGGCTCACGCCTGTAATCCCAGCACTTTGGAAGACTGAGGTGGGCGGATCAACATGGTGAAACCTCATCTCTACTAAAAATACAAAAATTAGCCAGGCGTGGTGTGGGCAACTGTAGTCCCAGCTACTCGGGAGGCTGAGGCAGGAGAATCGCTTGAACCCGGGAGATGGAGGTTGTAATGAGCTGAGATCGAGCCACTGCACTCCAGCCTGGGCGACAGAGCAAGACTCCGTTTTTTTAAAAAAAAAGAAAGAAAGAAAGAAAAGAAAAAAAGACACAGACAAATCAACACTTGACTTATTCTACAAAACGAGTCATTGTTGCAATTATACAATTATTTTGTGAAAGATTAAAAAAATTATTTTCATAATCTTCTAGGTCGATTTTCAAGACGAAAGTCCCAAGCAAGCCTCCTTTCCCACTCTTTTTGCGTATGCGTGCGTGAAATTTTAATCTCTGTTTAAGTAGGTCTACTTTGAGTGGTCTTTCTTCAGAATCAATTATCACGGACTAAGGAGTTCTTCCATTACCTTTGATGCCTCTATCAGGCATCAAAGCACTCCAATAAATGCTTGTTCCAACAACCTACCGGAAGTCCAAGACGGGGATTCAATACAAGTATTTTAGGCTACTCTTTCTTTCCTTATTGACTTACTGGACTGGGAGTCCTCTACATTAAGCCACATTACATTCTAAACTCCACTGAAGCCCTAGATCCATTCTGGGGATGGAAGACACCATTACATGAATTTCTTTTCTGAAAGAATTCCATTCCACAGAAGACTAACGATTAAGCCTAAAATCATAAGATTCCATGATTTGTGTACAAAACACTGTGCTCATTGTGGTAGAAGAGAGGAACTGGAGCCACACAGAAGTTTAAGAATACTCCTCGATCTTACACACTACAATCTGGGAGCCACAGGAGACTGCACATAAATTCAATGACTTCACGGAGATTGTATGTAGGCTGGCTGTAATCTCAGATTCTTAGTCTGTTCCCATATTTCTACTCACCTGACAGCTCAGAATGAAGGTGTCTACTGTCAGCTTGAGAAACTAAGACCGACCTATGACCACTCTATTTTCAACTGGTCTAGAACAGGGCTTTGCAAAAATTACGTTCTTTCTCCCTTAACCCTGATTGGAGAGACCTGCCCAGATCTTGGCTGGTTTGGGGACGTGAAAACCCAACAAAAGGGAAGAATATCACAAAGTCAGTGGCTCGGGAGACCCCAAGAGCGGGTCAGAAAAAACTTTTCCGCTGGAAAACGGGCCTCTCTCCCACCTGCGGCAGGTCCCCGGACCCGCCCTCCTCCTTCCCGACCACAGGCGCGGCCGCTTCCTCCCTTCTCCCCGCCCCCCACCCGCTTCTCGCGCCTCCCCTGGGTCCCAGCTCCCTAGGGGGACGGGAGATAAGCAATGATACCTGGAGGTTGGGCGAAGTGGATGACATGGCGGAGTTCCCAGGCGGTTCCCAAGGGGAACGAGGGGCGAGAAGAGCCAACAGCAGCGACGTCGAACCGCGCCCAGGGTAACAGCCCCCAAACTGGGGAGGCCGGTGGTTCTTGGACCGCGAGCAGCAGCCGCCCTTCGGGAACTTGTTTTCAGACAACACTCTCTCCACCAGCACTTGGACCCTCCCCACCAAACTTCCGCAATCCCGACCCCTCTAGGTTCTGGTCCCGCCTCTGCTCCGGGCACTTCCGATTTCGTCATCAGCACGCGCGCACCCAGTCACCAGACTCCCTTCTCTCGCCACAGCGCAGGCCCTCCCTAGGCCGGGAGAAGTAGCCTGGAACGCGATCGAGCCTTGGCGGAAGTCGGGCTCGGCGCAGGCGCACTGAGACTCTGGCCTAGGGGCGGGGCGGCAGCCTGGCGGACCTAGGATAGCGCAAGCGCGGAAGCACAGAGCCGGTTTTGTTTGTTTGTTTCTTTTTTTTGTTGTTGTTGTCGTTGTTTGTTTGTTTGTTTCCCCACCCCCGGGGACGTCTTTTACTTTGAGATGAATTATTGGCCCTGGCTCCCTTCCCTCCTCATCTACGTGCCTTGTTGCCTCTCAGCGTTTGAGTGAAAAACTGATCCATTTCCAAGACCCGCTGACTGGGGGCTTTGGGCCTGTGACTGCGCCTCCCTCACTCCGTGTCCTCTGTGGAATGGGGGCGATCACAGTCCTCGTCTCGGTGGTGAATAATTCAGGAGGGAGTGCGCGGTGAGGCGGCTGCACAGCGATGCGCTAGCAGTCAGGCCGCGGGCGGGTCGGCGCTCGTTCCTGCTTGTTCTTCCCACGCCACTCGGCATCTTCCAAATGACTGTTGTGTTGGGAAGATGAACGTAAATAAGGCGTGGACGGCCGCTGTCCTCGAGTATATGTTCTGAGAGGGAAACACTTGTCCTGTAAAATGGGCATTATGCCAGTTATGTTTACAGGCAAATAGCTTGAGGTTAAATGCGTCAGGGATTAGAGGCAGAACCAAGGTAAAACCCTTTCTCAGCCTTCCTGTGGTTTGCAGCCACCACTACCCTTTTCTTCTTTTCATAGTTAACCTTCTCAAAGGAAAGCAACGTAGATGTTTAATCACTCCATCATTTTTTTCTCACTCATTCCTTAATTTTTTCTAATCTGACATCTCCGAAAGAATTAAAGTCTTCTTCTCCTTCCTCTTCATTGGTATTGTCAACTACCCCGTTCTTATTTGTCCGGCTTCCTCATGTTCCTTTTCTACTTCCTTTACTGTCTCCCTTTCTTACTCCTCCCTGAGCTGAAGCTGAATTTACTCAAGAGTCTGATGGCCTCTTCTCTCTTTCTTCTCCACCTCTGCTCATCTTATTCTCTTCTTGAGCTTCAGCTACCAATAGACTAGAAGTCGCTTCAAATCTGGATTTCTAGACCCACCCCATCCCCTGCCCAGCATTTACAACAGCCTCCCAGAGGTTTCCTTCACAGGTTTTTTCTGCAAGACAAATTCAACATACTCAAATTAATTTACCTTCTACCCTAAACTTCTTTCTCTGGTCTCTCCTTAGAATAGTATTGCCAAATCTGTATCATCCAGGCTCAAAGCTCAGAGCCCTCTCTCTGCCCTGCATCTACCAGTCCTTTCTCCCTACTTGTGAAATTGCCTTTGCAAAATGATGACTGAGACAGTGAAAGAGATATAACTTAACCAACTCCATCTTGCTTCTAACCTCCAAGCTGTCCTTGTACATTCCTGGGCATAGGCTGAACTAACTGTGGGAGAAAACTAAGTTTATAATTTAAGCAGAGATGGGCCGGGAGCGGTGGCTTAGACTGTAATCCCAGCACTTTGGGAGGCCGAGGTGGGTGGATCACCTGAGGTCAGGAGTTCAAGACCAGCCTGGCCAACGTGGTGAAACTCCATCCCTACTAAAAATACAAAAATTAGGCCGGGTTTGGTGACTCACACCTGTAATCCCAGCACTTTGGGAAGCTGAGGTGGCGACCGCCTGAGATCAGGATTTGAAGACCAGCCTGGCCAGCATGGTGAAACCTCGTCGCTACTAAAAATACAAAAATTAGCTGGGCATGGTGGTGCATTCCTGTAATCCAGCTACTCGGGAGGCTGAGGCAAGAGAATTGCTTGAACCGGGACCCAGGAGGCGGAGGTTGCAGCGAGCTGAGATTGCACCACAGTACTTGAGGCTGGGCTACAGAGTGAGACTATGTCTCAAAACAAACAAAAATTACCCAGGCACGATGGTGCCTGCCTGTAATTCCAGGTACTTGGGAGGCTGAAGCTGGAAAATCACTTGAACCCAGGAGGCAGAGGTTGCAGTGAGCCAAGATCACACCACTGCACTCCAGCCTGGGCAACAGAGAATCGGTAAAAACAAACAAAAAACCCTCTTTTATCACCATTAATAAGCCATGTTGTTATGATGGAACCCCTGATGTGGAGAAGGGCACATTACCTCTGTGGTGTGCTTCCCAAACCTGTAACCTCAATCTAATCATGAGAAAACATCAGAAAAATTTATATGGAGGGTTTTTCTACCTCTACAAAATGACCAGTGCGCCTCAAAAATGTCAAGGTCATAAAAGACAAGGAAAGACTGAGGAACTGTCACAGATTGAAGAGACTAAGAAGATGACAACTAAATGCAGTATGGGATTCTGCATTGGATCCTGAAACAGAAAAGGGCCATGCATTGAAAAACTGTTGTAAGAATGAGAATAAAGTCTGCAGTTTAGCTAATAGTAATTTATAAATGTTAATTTCTTAGTGTTGATAAATGTACTACGGTTATTTAAGATGTTAACAGTAGGGGAAGTTGGGTGAAGAATATATGGGAATTCTCTGTATACCTTTGCACCTATTCTGTAAAAGTTTATTTTTAATTTTATTTGTTTATTTACTTATTTTGAGACAAAGTCTCGCTCTGTCACCCAGGTCGGAGTGCAGTGGTGCAATCTCGGCTCACTGCATCCTCCACCTCCCATAACGATTCTACTTCCTCAGCCTCCCAAGTAGCTAGGATAACAGGCATGTGCCACCATGCCTGGTGAATTTTTTGTATTTTTGTAGAGATGGGGTTTTGCCGTGTTGTCCAGGCTGGTCTCAAACTCCTGTCCTCAAGTGATCTGCCTGCCTCAGCCACCCAATGTGCTGGGATTACAGGCGGGAACCACCACACCCAGCCTGTAAGTATTACTTTAAAACGAAAATTTTTCATTTTAAAATTCCCATTCCCTGGGACCTTACATTTTAGTGGAGTAGACACTTTTAACCGTTTATGTATTTAAAATGTAAATGTAAAAATGTTACGTGTGTAAGAGTTTACAGAGTACTTTTGCATACAGTATCTTACTGTATACTACAAGGTAAATCTTAAATCTCCCATTTTTACAAAAGAGGAAACAGGCCAGGCGCTGTGGCTCACACTTGTAATTCCAGCACTTTGGGAGGCCGAGACAGGCAGATCACGAGGTCAGGAGATTGAGACCATCCTGGCCAACATGGTGAAACCCCGTCTCTACTAAAAGTACAAAAACTAGCTGGGTGTGGTGGCACGTGCTTATAATCCCAACTACTCGGGAGGCTGAGGCATGAGAATCACTTGAACTCAGGAGGCGGAGGTTGCAGTGAGCTGAGATCGCGCCACTGCACTCCAGCCTGGCGAGAGAGCAAGACTCCATCTCAAAAAAAATAAAGAAAAAATGGTATCAGAGGTATCAGTAGAAATGCCCCCCAATTCATTCAGCTTTTATATGGTGGAGCTGGAGTTTGACCCAGGTCTTCTGACTCCTGGTGACAAGTGCTAGGATAGAGGCAGGAAGCCCTGTGGGACCACAGGAGAGAGAAGGCTTAATTTTGAATGAGTGGTTAGGGATGTCTTAGGGAAAGTTCACTGAAACTGAAGTTTAAAATCTTAATCTGATTTTGACGGAGTGCCGGCCATTTTAGGCAGAAGGAAAAGAAGAAATAAAGGCGCCGAAGAATAAAATACCTGCTCTGTTTGAGGGATCCCTGGAATGTAGGAAGCAGAGGCGCTGTGGGGTTGGAGTGGCAGGAGATAAAGCTAAAAATGCACCAACTAGCACTGCCAGTTAGAGGCTTGGAATAATGAGTTTGGACATCATTCTGTAAGATTTGTTGAAAGCTTTCCTCTTCATTCTGTCCCTACCTCCTGCTTTTCTCTCTCCCTGTCTTCCTTCTTGGTAGAGTTGTGATTTGGTTAGATGTTGGTTTCATGAAGGTGGATCTGAGTCCTTTTAGGATACACCAGAAAGAGAGAGGAGGCAGTAAGATCAGGCAGGAGGTTCCTGCAAGTGTTTCATTTTAGAAAAAAGGGATGCAGAGCCAAAAGGGATATTCCCGGTTCCTGCAGTGCAGCCCCTCTTCCTTGCCTCTTGGGTGTTGAAGAATAGATTCTCCTCCTGGCCTGGCATGGTGGCTCACACCTGTAATCTCAGCACTTTGGGAGCCCGAGGCAGGTGGATCGCCTAAGGCCAGGAGTTTGAGACCAGTCTGGCCAACATGGTGAAACCCTGGCTCTACTGAAAATACAAAAATTAGCTGGGCATGGTGGCGGGGGCCGGTAATCCCAGGTACTCAGGAGGCTGAGGCAGGAGAATGGCTTGAACCAGGGACGGGGAGGTTGCAGTGACCTGAGATCATGCCGTTGCACTCCAGCCTGGGCAACAAGAGCAAAATTCCATCTCAAGAAGAAGAAGAAAAAAAAAAAAGATCCCGGCTCCTTTCATTGCTTTCACCAATTCAGTCTGTTAAAAATCATACTATTCCTCAAGTGTCAGTTCCAATGTCGCTTCCTCAGGAAACTTCTGAAACCTCTCTGAGCTCTCATCCCACTTTGGACCTTGAATTGCCCTTAAATCACACATGCCAAGTGCCTAACACAGTGCCTGGTGCAGAGCAGATGCTCAAAAATTGTTGATCTTACTAGCACGTGTTCTACTTTTCTAGATGGTGAAATCCCCAAGGGCTAAGACTTCATTTTATTCCATTTGCAACCTACCCCCCTGCCTTACCACCTACATGTACTAAGAGAGTGTGTTCTTCAATAGCCAAGGTTTGTTGAACAAAATGGAGTTTCCCTGCTGTGATCAAGGACTTCAGAAATTAGGAAGGTCAGTGGGGTGTCAGGTGGTGTTTGTGGATTCAGCCTTCGACAGGGTCTCACAAGCAGACCGCCCAGGACTGAATTCATTTCACTCAGACCATTTTAAAGACACGCATAATATTAACATTAAGGTCCTCCCCTCCTGTGCACCCAGAAGTCAGGTCTCTATTTGTTGAGTTTTCAACTTCCTGCCTGACCTGAAACATAACTTGAAGGAAGGCAAAGTGCAGATGGGGCTGATCCCATGAAAGTGACTCAGGCAGTTGTCAGGCAGGAAGTTGGTTGAGCCCATCAGGTGACATTCCTTTCTGAATGTGCTCAGCTACCCTGAAGGCCCAGCCCTTTCTTATTGCTATTCATTTTATTCATATGAAGCCACAGCCAGCTTGTGGACTGATAAGGAGGTGTGGGAATCAACCCATCAATGTCATTCATTCAGCCATGTGGTAGAGGGCGTGGGGATGAAGCAGCAATTCCTCATTGCTGGTCATATAAGGGTGAACATGACATAAGGCATTAGCACAGACAAGATGAAGGGCCTGCCCTCAAGGAGTTTGCAGGCTAGAATAAGAAAAAAAGAAAAAAAATTTTTTTTAGCCACACCTGGCTAATTTTGTATTTTTAGTAGAGATGGGGTTTCGCCATATTGGCCAGGCTGCTCCCGAACTTCTTACCTCGGGTGATCTGCCCACATCGACTTCCCAAAGTGCTGGGATTACAGGCATGAGCCACCGTGCCTGGCCCATCTTGTTTATTTTTTAAATTTTTTTTTTTTTTTTATTTTTTGAGACAGAATCTCGCTCTGTCGCCCAGGCTGCAGTGCAGGGGCGTAATCTCGGCTCACTGCAACCTCCGCCTCCCGGGTTCAAGCGATTCTCCTGCCTCAGTCTCCTGAGTAGCTGGGACTACAGGTGCATGCCACCACACCGGGCTAATTTTTGTATTTTTTAGTAGAGACGGGGTTTCACCATATTGACCAGGCTGGTCTTGAACTCCTGACCTCATGATCTGCCCTCCTCAGCCTCCCAGAATGCTGGGATTACAGGCACAAGCCATCGCTCCTGGCCTTCTTTTTACTAATATTTTCACCTGTAGTTCGTTGAGTCTATGGATGTGGATTTATGGATTTATATGCTTTATAAAAGTGTATAAAACAAGGTATTCTTGTGTTATATGTGTGGCAAATATTTTACCATTTTAGTATTTGGGTCATTACTTTTTTGGCATGAAAATTTATTATTATTTTTCTTTTTTGCTGTGTTGAGAAAGAGCTTACCCACTAGTAGATTATTTAAAACAACAACATCATACTTTTATCTTCTTTCAGTATGTACAGGGTTTCACTATTGCATCTAAATCTTTGACCTGTCTGGAGTTTATTTTGGTGTTTTATTTATTCCAAATGACTAGCCAATTGTTCCAATATTATTTAGTTAACATTCATCTTTTCTTTACTCATTTGAAAGGGCAGCCCTTGTTGTATACCATTTTCTCGCAAGGATTTGTCTGAATTCTTGATGATGTTTTAACTATTTCTTTTAACCGCCTATTCTTACTCCAAGAAAACTTATTACAATAGCTTTATAATACATTTCAATATCTTGTGAGACTGCCCGATTTCTTCTAAGCAGGATGCAACACTAGTTAAGGGCTCAGTTTCTGATGTTAGAATGCTTGCTTCAATTTTTTTTTTTTTTTTTTTTTTGAGATGGAGTTTTGCTCTTGTCGCCCAGGTTGGAGTGTAATGATGTGATCTTGGCTTACTACAACCTCCGCCTCCCAGGTTGAAGCGTTTCTCCTGCCTCAGCCTCCCAAGTAGCTGGGATTACAGGTGCCTGCCACCACGCTCAGCTAATATATTGTAGTTTTAGTAGAGACTGGGCTTCACCATGTTGGCCAGGCTGGTCTCGAACTTCTGACCTCAGGTGATCTGCCTGCCTTGGCCTCCCTGAGTGCTGGGATTACAGGCATGAGCCACCATGCCAGCTTCAAAATCTTGACTCTAGCACATAGTAGGCAATTACTCAATATCTCTAAACTGCTGTTTCTGCATCTATAAAAGGGAGTGGTATTACTATCCCATCTGCTGGGGCTACATGAGAATTAAATGAGACTACAACATCACAGGATTGGGCTCAAACCATAGTTAACACTTGTTAAATGTTTGCTATCAAGCATATTCAGAATAGTTCAGATGTTTCTTACATTACTTTTCTACATGAATTTTAGTATTATTTTGTCAAGTTCCACCTAAAACATTTATTTATTTTGTAATTGAATTGATATATTAATTCAGAGCAGATGGACATCTTTACAGAAGTGAATTTCCCTCAGGTTTAAAAATCATGATACGTCATTCTTCAAGTCTTCTCGTATGCTTTTTTTTTTTTTTTGAGATGGGTCTCGCTCTGTCACCCAGGCTGGAGTAGAGTGCAGTGGGGTGATCTTGGCTCACTGCAACCTCCGCCTCCCGGGTTCAAGCTATTCTCCTGTCTTGGCCTCCTGAGTAGCTGGGATTACAGGCACGCACCACCATGCCCGGCTAATTTTTGTATTTTTAATAGAGACGGGGTTTCACCATGTTGGTCACGCTAGTTTTGAACTCCTGACCTCATGATCTGCCGACCTTGGCCTCCTAAAGTGCTGGGATTATAGGCATGAGTCATGGCACCCGGCTTCTTGTATGCTTCTTAGCAGTGTTTTATATTTTTCTTCACATGGTTTTTGAACATTTGTTTTGGATTTATCTCTAGGAATTTTATTGTACTGTTGTTGCTATCATAAGCAATATATTTTCTTCCCATATTTTCTAGCAGATTATGGTTTATATACAGGAGACCATTAATATATGCAGGCTGATTTTGGCAGACACTTTGTTTCTAATAGATCATCTACTTATTCTCTGGGAGTTTCCAGGCAAATGATGAAAACTTCTGCAAACAATTATACCTTTTCCTCTTTCCCATACAAAGTTAAAAGTGTCAAGAATAGATATCTTTATAGTCTCCCAAAGTTTAAAGGAAAGCCTTCTAGTGTCTTATAAAGAATCATTTAGCATGTGAAATATGGTTAGATTTGTTTTCTATTGCTCCATAACAAATTAGCACAAACTCAGTGGCTTAAAATAACATAATTTTATTGTCTCAGTTTCTGTGGATCGGGAAGCCAGGCCCAGCTTAGCTATGTTCTGTGCTCAAGGCCTCACAAGGCTGAGATCAAAGTGTAGGCTGGGATGCATTTTCATCAGCAAGCTCAACTAGGGATGGATATGCTTCCAACTGCCTATGATTGTTGTCAGAATTCATTTCCCTGGAGCTGTAGAATTCATAATAGCTGATAACCTGCTTCTTGAAAGCCAGACACACACACACACACACACACACACACACACACACGCATGTGTGCGCATGCGTGCTCACAGAGTTTCTGCTGCTTCAAGTCTCTTACTTTAGGGAAGGCTCATACTCTCTTTAAAGGGCTCACCTGACTAGGTAGGACTCATTGAGGATAATCGTCCTTTTGATGAACTCAAAATCAACTCCTTAGGTGCCTTAATTACATCTGCAGAATCTTTTCACCTTTGCCATATTCTGTTGGTTTGAAGTAAGTCACAGGTTCTGCCTGCACTCAAGGAGAAAGACATTACACAGAGGTATGACTTATTGGGGTATATCCGCTACAGTAATATTTCAGAACACATCTCTATAGAGGAGATAGGAAAAATTAATATTCTGTTCAACATAAGAGAAATGTGTAAGGTTTCATATTCTAAATGCTATGCTCACAAGCAACTATAAAACTTTTGTTGGTGCTATATATATATGTGAATATGTAATTTATGTTTTATAAGAGTAAGACAACTGTTACATTTATTTAGATATCAACAATAGATAATAAAAAAGAGGAGTGACCAAAGGCAGATGCTTATAAAGAAAGGTAAGGCACTGCCTTGGAACATTGTATGGAGGGGAAGCACTTGGTTTAGAAAAGAGGAATTAGTTTTCCATACCTTGGAAATATGCTGACTAATACATGTTCCAGCAGTAAAATTCATCTGGATCTAGAAGCTCTTATTGTCCACCGAGTGGCCCTTCTCCAGAGTAACTCATTCCAGTTGTCTTTTGAATTGGCAAAATTTGGAGTGCCAAGATGCTGTCACTAAATCAACACGCAGATCTAGGGTGAGAGTATTGGATCGGAATCATTTTTATTCCAAAATCCACCTGTATTTATTTCTCATGGACTAGTTTCAGGAGAATTTAGGTTCTATTTCAGGAATTCCCCCAGCACCGAATAGCACAATCTCCCAAATAGCAACAATGCCATCATCGGGCTAATGATTGGCTAGATGAGCAAAGGAATTTTGCGTATCATTATCTAACTGCATATTTTCCCAGGAATTATAGTCTACATTAGTTTTTCATTGTCCTATTTGATTGCTAAATCAAGTCAACAAGATTAAGCAGAAATAAGTGAATAGATGGTAAGAGTAGAAATTATGTATCAGAGAGGGCTCAAATATGATGCCTATGATATTTGTTTAGTAATATTTTTTCCTGAAAATAGTATAATGCTCTCTTACTCTGTCACTCAGGCTAGAGTGCAGTGGTATGAACATAGATCATATATCACTGTAGCCTGAAATTCCTGGGCTCAAGTCATCCTCCTGCCTCTGCCTCCCAAGTAGCAGGGATTAGAGTTGTGCAGCACCATGCTCAGGTCCTTCATCTTTTTACAAGCTCATTTGTATCAACTTCAGGCAAATCTTTCCTGAGACCTTAAGCTTTGCTTCCATCTCCCTGTTCTTCGTTTTCAAAGTGCATAACTTTATATCATTTCTTGATACTGCAGCTATTTTTAAAAAGAATATGACTGCCACAGCTGGGTGCAGTGGCTCAAGTCTATAATCCCAGCACTTTCGGAGGCCGAGTAGGGGGCAGATTGCTTTGAGCTCAGGAGTTGGAGACTAGTTTGGGCAATATGGTGAGACCCTACCTCTACAAAAAATATGAAAATTCGCCGGGCATGGTGGTTCATACCTGTGATCCCAGTTATTCAGGAGGCTGAGGCTGAAGAATCGCTTGAGCCTAGGAGGTGGAGGTTGCAGTGAGCCAAGATCGTGGCACTGCACTGTAGCCTGGGCAACAGTGAGACCCTGTCTGGAAAAAAAAAGAAAAAAGAAAAGAAAAACTATCTAAAAACAAATTGGCTATAAAAACAAAAAGAATATAACTGTCAGGAAAAAAAGTAAGCCGTGGTTGTGGTTTTGTGTGGAACACACAGAGAAGCCTTATGATTTAATTACAAGCTAAACTTTTAGTAAATGACCCTTAGGGAAAATTTTGAGTAACAGGTGAGGATAATACTCTGGGTAGTGGCAAGTAAGGAAACAGGACTGGGGACCCCCAAAAAAGGTCACATCAATTGGAACCTTAAGACTGAAAATCAGCTGGTTACCTTCTTTGTAATTTATCAGTTTCCCAATGAAAAACCAAAAATTGCCAAACTTTCACAATGTTTTATTAGAAGTTGCTGTTTCAGGGCACTTTAAGGTCAATGTTTTAAGTACACAAGACACTCAATACTCCTATTTATACTTTAGCTGTTATAATGTTGGGCTTTGAAATCAAAGCATGTGGGACAGAATTCTTATTTATATGTGTAAATAGATGTCAACCCCCGGACTCAAAGAAGAGACAATAGAATTCATGGCACAGCTGTGTTAGAACCAATAATGGTTTTCAATCACTTGGTCTGATGGTGTTAATTGAGACTCTGTCAGGTATGCAGCACTTAAATTTGATGTTTAAGAGACATGAATCCCAGACAGAAGCCAAACATGGCCCCTTCTTGAAAACTTCTAATACGACTGAAAGAATGAAGCTGATATATACCGAAGGCAGTCTTTATGGGTCAAAATGAATGATAAATATATTTTACAGCTTATAAGTTATAAACAAATAGTGAGAGCTGTTGGTTTCAGTGATCATAGAAAGGGCTGGGCCTGAACTATGCCTAGAGAAGAAACTAGATACAGTGAAAGAATCTACTTATTCATGTAAAGGCACTCAGTGCTACCAAACAGAGTTGTCTTTTCTTATTATTCAAATCGTAATTCCAAAATGGAAGCCTTGGAAGCCCAAATGTTTACTCATAATCTTGGCCAAATTCCACCTTGGAAGAGTAAGTTAAAAACCACAGCCAATTCAATTATTTAATTTCACTGTATTAAACCTCAAGGTTGCCAAATGATCTCATTACCAAATTATATCCTAAGGTCGTCCTGGGAAAATAAGCTATTCTATGCCAGACAAACTATCCCCAAGGGCAATTCTGGGCCAGTGATATTTTCAAAGTTGCAAAATGGCTGTGTTTTTCATTGGAAAATTCCATCCTCTGCCCCTGGTCCTCTTGGAGAATTCTGTAGCTTACCTAACCTAGCACAACAAAGCATTGGGCCAAAGAGTATCATGCAAAACACACTCAGTAACGTGTGAATGACCACTAGTTGCAGTCCGAAAAACAAATTTGTCATAGATTTTGTAAAGATGCATACCGAGTCTGCAAAAATCTTATGAGAAACAGTGGATTCCAGTATTAATCACAAGTGCCTGTCATATAGTCTGTGTTTTTTTGTTTTTTGTTTTTTGTTTTTCCAAAATGGAGTCTCGCTCTGTCGCCCAGGCTGGAGTGCAGTGGCACGATCTCAGCTCACTGCAACCTCTGCCTCCCAGGTTCAGGCAATTCTCCTGCCCCAGCCTCCCGAGCTGGGATTACAAGTGCGTGCCATCGTGCCTGGCTAATTTTTGTATTTTTAGTAGAGACAGGGTTTCACCATGTTGGTCAGGCTGATCTCGAACTCCTGATTCACCCACCTCAGCCTCCCAAAGTGCTGGGATTACAAGGGTGAGCCACCGTGCCCGGCTTCTTATATAGTCTTATGATTAGGTATTCATAGGTTATTAAAATGCTGTAGTAAGAGATGTTATGCTTGGGAACATTACCAATAAAGACATGAAAAGACAGAAATGTTTTGCTTTCACTCTTTGTGTTTTAGGGCTCATTTTTTTTCCAATGGAGAGACTTTGTAGTAGCAAAAGGTTCAGGTTCCCTCTTAAAAGAGAAAACATACTACCGCTATCAAGGCAAGGAATACCCCTAAACAAAGTAGTCTTATTGTGCCAGGGTCAAGTGAGAAACTCCAGGAAAGGGATATTGTAAGAGCCCCTAAGGGGTTGATTTAGGTCAGGGGAAATGTATACCTCGGAGGGAGATGGAAACATTAACTTATTTAGAAGTTGGCTCTCTTCAAAGACCCCAGAGTGTAAAGTATCATGTAATTGATCCAAGTGGCCAATATGTCAATCAACAAATCTAAATTGAGTTGACTATTATGTGAAAGGTACCTAACTCTCTAAGCTCCTTCTAAATTTCCCTAAAAGGGCAGCATTGTGCATTGATTGTCTTAACTCATGAGTATTAACAACACAGATGTATTTTAGAAGTACCAACAGTGACATTGTAATTTTATGGTGTTGTGTCTGCACATTGTAATGTTGTGCAAAGAGCTCTCTCTGGAGTCCAGAAGTCCTAGGGTGTAAGCCTGCCTCTTCCACTCAACAGCTTTGGTGCCTTTCTCGAGAGTAAACGAAGGGTTTTGGATGAAAGGTAGCGTGATGGAATCAGAAGACTTCAGTTCTATACTCAGCTATCCCACTGCCTTGCAGTGGGAAGGTCACTTAGCTTCTCTCTTTTGTCTTTAGTTTGCTTGTTGGTGAAGAGAAAAAGCTACATCACCTCTAAATTATCTTGCTGCTTTAAATCAGTCCCTTGAAGCAGAAAATAATTATATCACTTGAAATTACTGTGGATGCTTAAAGTTGCACCTACATTTTTACGCCTGACTCTTGAGATGCCATGGTGTAACAGAAAGTATTAGAGATTTTGAAGTGAGACTCAAGAACAGACAATTACCTGGTCTAAAACTTAGTTTTATCTTTAAAGTTAGACTAGTAATTCCTACTTTACAAGGTTTCTGCAAAGATGAGAGATAAACTACAATGTCTGGCTCATAGCAGACACTTAGTAACTGGTGGTGCTTTTTATTTTTACCTCTATGAACTACTTGATGCCAAGGTGTAGCATTATTCCTACGGGAAAATAAAGTAGACCTTATAACAGTCTCCTGTTTCTAGGGCATCACTGCAGCAGACACAGCATAATGCTATCTTATGTAATGTAGACTGTCAGGTATGAAATTGTAGGGAAACTTATTAATGGAGCCCAGTACTTTACAAAGGTATTGAATGTTACCTTTGTAAGGTCTCTCACTTAGATCTTACAGTGAATTCTGACACTTAATGCCCAAGGCTTCTTTATGTGGTCAGGTCAGTTCTGATAGGCTCCGAGTTAGGGATATTCTACTGATTGAATAAAGCTGCTCCTCAGCTTGGTGTTTTTCTCCATCCTTCTTTTCGGGCTCCTCTTTTTCATCAGCATCCCCAGCACATCACACCCCCACTGCGCTGTGTTTCTGCATTTTTACCACATCGTGGCTACTTGTTGGCACTCACAAATAAGCATTCATTCGTCGTGTTTCCAGCTTTCATAGTTTCACAGGGAACTCCCTGTTTAAGGCATAACCCCTATTTTTAAAGAGTTTACAATCTATTAACATATAGAGAAATAAGCAATACACAATCCTGTGTGATAAGTGTGAGTAGTGTTACAAGCAGGAACTTCAGGAAGAGACCGCTTTAGACTGGGCTGGGCTGGCTCCTGAGAGGAACTCACTACTGAGCTGCCTCTCGGTGGTGGGGGAGGAGAAGCTGGGCTTTTCAAGAGCAGAAATGCAGGGACCAAGATGGGTGGCAGGATGGTGCCAAGAATGTGGTCTGTGGAATTCTTCCCTAGAGAAGTTTTAAAGAAAATTATTTTCCAGTCAATTCATAAGCTCATCTCTGCTGTGGACATTCTTTTTACGCTAACCCAGAGAAGAAAAGCAGGTATCAGGTACTGGATGTGTGAGTCTGGCCGGACCAATTATCCACATTAAGTCCCATTTCATCACTGGTTAAGGTCAGTATCATACAGTTAGTGTGACAGCTAAGATGCAGTGCGTGAAGATACCGAGAGGTAGCAGGTTCTTGATGAAGGCATGTTGCCACCTCTCCCTCTGCTCCACAGAAATATGTATATGACAAGTTGGGATTGGGATATATTTATCTCTGTAACTTATTTTTATTTAATTAATTAATTAATTAATTTTTTTTTTTTTTTGTGATGGAGTCTCGCTCCAGGCTGGAGTGCAGTGGCGTGATCTCGTCTCACTGCAACCTCTGCCTCCCAGGTTCAAGCGATTCTCGTGCCTCAGCCTCCCGAGTAGCTGGGACTGTAGGTGCACACTGCCATGTCTGGCTAATTTTTTGTATTTTGGTAGAGACGGGGTTTCACTGTGTTGCCCAAGCTGGTCTCAAACTCCTGAGCACAGGCAATCTGCCCACCTTGGCCTACCAAAGTTTTGAGATTACAGGTGTGAGCCACTGCACCTGGCCTATCTCTGTAATTTATTAATCTTACGTAATTTCTTTTTTTTAAAGAGATAGGATCTCGCTCAGTCACCCAGGCTGGAGTGCAGCACTGCCATCATAGCTCACTGCAGCCTCAAATTCCTAGGCTCAAGCAATCTCACCTCAGCCTTTCAGGTAGCTGGGATCACAGGCGTGTGCCATGATGTCTAGCTAATTATTTTTTTTTTTTTGTAGCGATGAGAGTCTCATTATGTTGCCCAGGTTGATCTCGGACTCCTGGCCTCCAGCAATCCTTCCACCTTGGCCTCCTAAGGTGCTAGAATTATGTGCCTGAACCACAGTCCCTGACCAATCTTATATAATTTTATATAAGTATTTATTTTCAAATTAATGCACATACTTATGTGAATAAATCTAAACATAATAGGTTTCCCAGCTCTTTCTTTTTCCCTGAAATATTTCTGTGATGGATTGAAAGAAATTTAAAAAATAATTTTAAGGAAATCTTATCAAATGTTTTAGCTCAGAAAACAGAAAATTGTGTCTGGGTTGCTGCTGTAACAATGTAACACCGACAGAATGGCTTCAAACAACAGGAAAGAAGTGTGGGGCATGGTGGTTCATGCCTGCAATCCCAGCACTTGGGGAGGAGGTCAAGGCAGGAGGATTGCTTGAGCCCAGGAGTTTGAGACCCCCAGCCTGCACAGCATGGTGAAACTCTGTCTCTACAAAAAGTAAATTTTAGAAAAAGAAAATAAACATGTCTGGCACAGCACACGCCTGTAGTCCTAGCTGCTTGGAAGGCTGAGATGGGAGGATAACTTGAGTCCACGGGTTGGAGGCTGCAGTGAACCATGATTACATCACTGCACTCCAGTCTGGGTGACAGAGCAAGACCCTGTCTTAAAAATAAAACCAAATAAACAAAAACCAACAGAAATATATCCTGTCACTGTACTGGAATCAATCAGGGCGATGCTCCCTCTGAAGGCTCTAGTGAATGATCCTGCCTGGCTTAATTCTAGTTTCCGGTGGTGACTGGCAATCCTTGGCGGTCCTTGGCCTACAGACAAATCACTCCATCTCTGCCTCCATGGTCGTCACATCACGTTCTGCCTCTCTGTCTGAGTCTCTGTGCCCAAATTTCCCTCTTTTTTTTTGTTGTTGTTGTTTTGAGACAGAATCTTACTCTGTCGCCCAGGCTGGAGTGTAGAGGTGCGATCTTGGCTTACTGCAACCTTCTCATCCCTGGTTTAAGTGATTCTCCTGCCTCTGCCTCCTGAGTAGCTGGGACTACAGGCATGCATCACCATGACCAGCTGATTTTTGTATTTTTAGTAGAGACAGGGTTTCGCCATGTTGGCCAGGCTGGTTTCAAACTCCTGACCTCAGGTGATCTGCCTGCCTCAGCCTCCCAAAGTGCTGGGATTACAGGTGTGAGCCACCGGCGGCAGCCAAAATTTCCCTCTTCTAACAAGGATACCAGTCAGCAGTCAAAACCCCCCAGCAATGGCAACATGAACTGAAGCTAATTCATGATCCAAATATTACTAAATGATTCCAAGGAGAAGCAGAATCTAGAGACAGCTTCAGATGAGTGACTGCCACGAAGGGCATTCTGACATGACATGAAATATTGACTCCCAGGTCAGCCTTTTGTTATAAATATTCTACACAAAAGACAGGATAAAGCTCCTTTATAAATAAAGTAATTACCTTAGGAAATTTAAGAATTTCACTCTTCTGTGTCTAGTGGTCTGACAAAGGAAATCAAATTATTTTAAAAATTGTGATTCAAAAGGTTTTAGAAAAAATTAAAAGAGGAGTTCAAATACTGTTGTTCCTTTTAATTTTTTTTTTTTTTTGTGGTCATTGGATCAATCCCCAATATCAGTTTCATCTGTAAATTTTAAAGAAATTCTCCCACTCTTGAATTGATTTTATTTTCTTAGTTCAGTCAATCTATCTTGTAATCAACTAACAATCCAGAATATGTGAAAGACAATCTGTATTCCAGTTAGTGTTCTAGTTTTTTGGTCTTAAGTGTGGTAAGAGTCCCCTCTACTGGCAATGCCTAGAAACTGCAGTTCTCTACCTGTGCAACTGGAACAGGGGGATTCAACAGTAAGTGACTTGCCTTTCCTTGTAGCCCCCCTTGAAAATTGCTACAGGTAGTAGGCTCAGGGCAAGCAACACCAAAAGGCACAGATTAGGAAACCCACTGTGAAGTGAGCCTTGGCCCGCAGCTCTGTGGGTTGAATTGGAAAACGCTTACTTCTCTACAGAACAATGCTGTTCAATGGAAAAATAATGCAAGCGGCCGGGAGCGGGGGCTCACGCCTGTAATCCCAGCACTTTGGGAGGCCAAGGCGGGCGGATCAAGAGGTCAGGAGATCGAGACCATCCTGGCTAACACGGTGAAACCCCGTCTCTACTAAAAATACAAAAAATTAGCCGGGCATGGTATTTTCAATGTTTCTGTTGCACTGAGTCTTTGGAATCAGCTGTGTACTTTCCACTTGCAGTGCATCTCGATGTGGACTAGACACATGTCAAATGTTTAGTAGCCCCATGGGGCTAGTGGTTGTTGGGCTGGACAGTACAGGACCAACTCCAGAAACAAAGACAAGACGTGAGGGATATGACCTTACCTGCTTCACAATTTACAGTTCAGAGCTCAGGGCAATACCTTACCATTTTCCTGAAATCCGTCTAGAAAAAGAAAGAGACCATTATACATTCATACATTCGCTTGCAAGAATCTAGAGGTCAATATTGTGTTTGTATCACTTTTGGTGCAACAACAGTTATACAAAGTAACAGCACCAGAATTCTGGAAAGTGGTTCGACATTATGTATCCAGAGCTTTCAAACATTCACAGCTTCCAGATCAGCAGTTATATTTATGGAGATTGTGGTAGTGAAATATGAGCACAACTCTGGCTTTGGGGGCCAAGTTCCTGTTTGCTGGGTTGGGCTGTGTCTCTTTGCTGGGCTGGACTGCATTTCTGCTCCCAATTCTGGCAAGACTGGGTTCTCAGGATGGCTGTAACCCTCAGCAGCAGACGTCGAGTCATCCCTGACAGGACTACTTTGTCCTGGGCGGAGGAACACTGACCTTCGGTCTGCTGATCACACTCTCGGCTTGCTTTTCTTTCCCTTTCCCTTGGGGTCTGAGGTTGGGTGGGGTGGGCTAGTTAAAAATTAGATGCGTCCGTAAAATTAAACTAGTAATCAACATGTATAATTTTACTAATAAGTATATAACAAAACTAATTAAATGGATTATTGCTCATGAAGGTCTTTGTCTTTGTCCTCCAGGCTGTTTTGTTGGTTCTAATGAGAGGGAGCCATGGGTGACGGTGGAAGGGCATGGCTTTTCTGGACCTTCTGCCCTGGAAGGAGAATCTACCCAGAGGAGGTAGTCAGAGATGCAGAGCAAGATCCATGGATAAATCTATTCAACCAGCTTTCTTTGTATTAGGAACAAATAGAAACAAATATTCAACAGTAGGAAATTGCTTAACAATATGACATTTCCATATGATGGAAATTATGTGGCTTTCAAATAAGGTTTCAACTAATGTTTTCCCTCTTCTTTTGTTTTGTTTTATCCATGACTCCATGACATCCGAGTTTTGTACGGTTTATTATGAAAAGCATCGGCCCCCTTCCTTTTCACTTCTCCCCTCCTCAGATGTCTCACTACCTCCGAACTGGTCATTTTGAAATTTACTCCCAGTTCTCCAAATCAGCTACGTGTATTTCTGTTTGTGGACTTTCGGCTTTAGTCATTACATATTGGCTGTTAGTTCTGGAGGAGGGATTGAGCTTCTTCCCTTCTCATCCCCACCGTGAATGGTCACCTCTCCTGTTTCCTTGCCCCTCTCCCTCCTACAGCTTCAGCCTCCGCAGGCTGGGTGCTGCTCTTGCGTTTTTTTTTTTTTTTTTTGAGACAGAGTCTTGTTCTGTCACCCAGGTTGGAGTGCAGTGGTGTGATCTCAGCTCACTGAAACCTCCATCTCCCAGGTTCAAGTGATTCTCTTGCCTCAGCCTCCCAAGTAGCTGGGATTACAAGCATGTACCACCAATTTTTTTTTTTTTTTTTTTTTTTTTTGAGAC
>NC_045451.1:15954045-16024470 GCF_002776525.5 Piliocolobus tephrosceles | reverse complement strand
CTGACCTCGTGATCCGCCCATCTCGGCCTCCCAAAGTGCTGGGATTACAGGCTTGAGCCACCGTGCCCGGCCAGAGATGGGGTTTTACCATGTTGGCTAGGCTGGTCTTGAACTTCTGGCCTCAAGTGATCTACACGCCTTGGCCTCCCAAAAGTGCTGGGATTGCAAGTGTGCTGCTCTCTTTCTACCTACGCTCTGCCCTGACATTTGTCTCACATCAGATTGTGGTCATCCATTTTGTTGTTCGTCTTCTTTGAGGACAGTCTATGCCTTTCCACTCTGTCTTGGGTGTCTGATGCATTCCAGACACTCAGTGTTTGAGGAAAACCAAACAAGGCACGTGGCAGCCCCTAGGCTGTTGCTTTAAGAAGGGCATGGAATGCTAGCAACAAGTGAAGCCACCCCACCAGGAACTTATAAGGCAAGGGAGTATCCTGCTGGTCTCTACCATCTCTCCAAACATGTTATGATATCTTAACCAGCATTCCCCACCCTCCCAAGACTTCACTTTTATGTTGAGGCTTCTCTTTTCTCCCCATCTTTATGTTGGTCAACTTTCTTCCCAAGTCTGCCTATAATTGGGAAAGCAAAAAGTAAATCAAGATCCAGAACATTCGAAATGAATATTCTCATTGAACTATCCCAAGTGGAGCTGAATTTTCTCCTGAAATAAGATATAGAATGATGAAGCTTTTAGATTGGGTCTTGAAGATCAGGAAAGACACCAACAGGAAAAGATCGGGCTTATTTTGCAGAAGGGTGTTCTCAGTAGTAATCCTTTGAGGCAGCGGAGTGGGGTATGTTCCAAGGAAAGCCACCTGTTTATGTTAGCTATAAATTAACTGTATTTGTAATAGAGATTAGGCCATAATATTGTTGCTGTTTAGATTTGATGCACTCTGGTCTTTCAGAGGAGCTTGTATATATCTGTGAAGTTTGTGAGTTGGATGTTTGTAAATAGAGAATCTGCTAGATTCTACTGCATACAAATTTTAGGACAGGCACCATTCTTGATCCTGGAGATAGAAGCAATAAGAAAAGATATGGATCTTGTAGTTCAGTAGGTGAGATGATTGCAGATAATGAAATAGCTAATCACGTACAATAAATACTATGATGAGAAGCTTCTGTGAGAGTGTTTAAAGGAAGAAGGAGGAGGAGGGGTGGTTAGGGAACGCTTCCCTCGAGGGAGGACTGGCCGAAACTCACCTTTCATTAGAGAAGATTGTAAGGGATGTGGTGCCAGTGGGCAAAAGTCAAATTCCAAGTATTAAAATGTATGGAAATGGAACAAGTGTACAAACAAATGTTTGAAAATACAGGTTAAGCCATGCATGTAATGTTATACATTTTCAAAAATCAGATATACATAAATGTAACATTTTGATAACTGAATTTAGTTCTAATGCAGGGAAAAATAGTCTGGCTACTTTTAAGTATATCCAGCTACATTCAGTAATTTGGGGACATTAACTGATTTAAAGCTTTGTCACACTGGGAACAATCTCAGCCATGTTCAGGATGATTACTTCTGGCACTATTCCTCTCCCTGGGATAGATATTAGGATGTGAACTTTGCATCCAAGGCACAAAAGACCCCTGGCAGGGGGTGGCCATGGCTACGTCCAGATGCCCTCCCAAGCCTAGACACACTCTTTTTTCTTTTTCTTTTTGAGACAGAGTCTCACTCTGTTAACCAGACTGGTGTAATGGTGTGATCTCAGCTGACTGCAACCTCAGCCTCCTGGATTCAAGTGATTCTCCTGCCTCAGCCTCTTGAGTAGTTGGAATTACAGGCGCATGCTACCATGCCTGTCTAATTTTTGTATTTTTAGTAGAGATGGGATTTCACCATGTTGGTCAGGTCACTCCTGACCTCAGGTGACCCACCCACCTTGGCCTCCCAAAGTACTGGGATTACAGACGTGAGCCATGGTGCCCGGCCTAGACACACTCTTGCACTGCCAATACCCTCCAGGGTTGTCATGACCTGTAACCCCAGGGGGCAATTTTGGGTAGAGACTTGCTGTCTCCCTGGGCCTCCTCCAGCATTTGAGGCTCAGGCCCTGCCTGTTCTTGGATTTTGAAAGTGAAAAGGGAGCTTTATTGTGTGTTTCTACTTCTCCTTCCACCCCCAACTCAACTTGCCAAGCGACAAGCAAATTTTGTGGCTCCCACACTGACTCTTACCCTCTTACTTCCTTTCCAAGGCTTCTTTCTCAGTCATCCAAATCAGAGGGTCTTTTGTTTTATTGGAGTGGGGGTGGGTCTAGGAGAACTGGGTCTTCTCTGTTATGCCTTCTTTAAAATACTTTCTACTTTACTCCTTTCAACACCTTTGCTTGCTAATTCTGGCCATGCCTGGGCTCGTGGGAGAGCCTGAGAGTGTAAGGGAAAGAGGCATTATTGGGTTATTGGGTGTAGCTGCCTGGAGGTGGTTGCCACACCCAATAACGCATACCCCAAAACATAGACACTCCTCTCTGTTCACAGGAGCACAGGAATTCTAAAATGGCCCATAGTGGTAGGGTGGTGGACAGAGGTGATGTGTGTCTCAGGGAGGGCTAATCAGGACAGAGAAGCAAGCAGGGAAGAAATAGTAAAGTCAGAGTCAGAGGCTGGCACCTGGAGGGCAGCGATGGTAGTTACCTAAAATGAGCATTGATTCAAGGGTGTGTCATGGTACAGGTGGGGGAATCCCAAGAGTGCCGAACTTCACCTTACGTTCTATGAGTCATTTCAACCATAGTTCTTTTTGTTTTTCCTTTGAGATGGAGCCTTGCTCTGTCCCCCAGGCTGGAGTGCAGTGGTGTGATCTCGGCTCGCTGCAAACTCTGCCTCCTGGGTTCAAGCAATTCTCCTGCCTCAGCCTCCCAAGTAGCTGGGATTACAGGCGTCTGCCACCAAGCCCAACTGATTTTTGTATTTTTAGTAGAGATGGGTTTTCCCCATGTTGGCCAGGCTGATCTCGAACTCCTAACCTCAAGTGATCTATCTGCCTTGGCTGAGATTATAGGTGTGAGCCACCTCACTTGGCCCGAAACATAGTTCTAAAAAGCTTATTTTTCATTCTTTTTTCTTCCCCCCATTTATTCAATTTAACAAGTGTTGTGGTTGGAAATATAGATTGCTTATTTCTTGAGTACTTACTTTTAAACCTGAGTAAATGCCTAGACATTTGAAAATGCGATAAATTGAAAGCATGTGGTAGCTTATAGAAATATTACAATGCACACATACACCCAGTATGTCTGAGTGGGTCAAATGGAGTGTCTCTGCAAAATGTGCTGTCTGAATGAGACAGCGATTATGTCACTCATTGGCAATAAACACTTGCGGAGCCATCACTGAGGCTGGCAGGAAGTTAAAAAGAGTCTCTGGGGAAACAGCTTGTTCTGCTTCTGGTTCCATGAGATGTAAATACGTCTCTGGAAATGAGTCCGTATATATTTTATTACTTATTACCACATAAAACTTCATCCCTAAGGTAGGGTGCCTGTTGTGATGACGGATTTGAGTACTAGCATTCACTCTTCAAAGGCACAGTTCAGCAACCCCACTCCTGGGGTGAATATGCGCCTGAAATGGGAACTTTTTTCTTTAATGCCCAAAACCCCCGACAGAACAACCAAAAACCACACCCAAGAATTCTTCCCCATTCTTCCTCAAAGTGTGAATTCATTCTCTTGAGCCAAGAGTCACAGAAGACAAGGCGCCAGGCACCCTGCAGCAGAGAAGCCCTCATTCCTAGAAGCTGGAACCCGTAATCCTCTTGTTGGGGCCTGTTAGGGTGATGCTCTGTTGGAACAAACCCCACTTGGAGCTGGGCCCAGTCCCTAGGCAGAGAGCCCGCCCAGTCACATTTGTATCCTAAAGCCAAATATCTTGTCTTATGAGGAAATTAACCAGTTCTCCTAGACGTTTTATGGGAGCAGCAGAGAGGGTGGGTTTGACTGAGGTGAGAGAGAAAAAGGAAGGCCCGGAGAGAGGAGCCAAGACTCACTGGCTTAGAGTTATTGGGAAAAATGTGAGTTTAGATAAAGGAAAATTCTAAATTATGGAGTATATTTCAAAAGAAATATAATTTAATATTTGAAAGTATACATATAATAAACAGAAATACCCATGGTTATTAGTTAACTAAATGAAAAGGTATAATTTTTCTTTTTTCTTTCTTTCTTTTTTTCTTTTTTGAGACAGTCTCCCTCTGTGGCCCAGGCTGCAGTGCAGTGGCTTGATCTCAGCTCACTGCAATCTTTGCCTCCCGGGTTCAAGCGATTCTCCTGCCTCGGTCTCCTGAGTAGCTGGGATTAAAAGCACGCATCGCTACGCCCAGCTAATTTTTGTATCTTTAGTAGATACAGGGTTTCGCCATGTTGGCCAGGCTGGTCTTGAACTCCTTCTCTAGTGATCCGCCCACCTGAGCCTCTCAAAGTGCTGGGATTACAGATGTGAGCCACTGCACCTGGCCTAAAAAAGTATAATTTTTCTTAGTCCTACATTACACATTAATGTATCAAAAACACTAAAAAGTGATTTTGAACTTTTAAGCAAATACAAATCAGTGCTATGCATACATAAGAATACATTTTAAATTCGTGAAGTTAAAATCAAGGAAGATCTTTGGCTTGTTATTATTAAAGTAACTGTTGCTTAATCATTGCAATAATAACTGCTCTAAGGTTTCTGAAAGGGCATCTGAGAGGTGACACTCTTTGCAATGGAACAATTTGATTTCAAGGACCCATGGGACTTACTTCGTTGATAACAGACTTGGACAATACTAATTGGTCTGGAGATGGACATGTGACCAGAGTCTGGCCAATCAGCATGCTGCCTTGAGATCTGCCTGCCTGGAGATGGCAGGATAGAGCTTTGTGCTCTCTGGCTATGGGGTAGGTGTTGATGAAGCTGTGGGTCTCCTGTTGCCTGGGGAAAGCCTACCTGCAGCAGTAGACTGAGGCCAACATGCTTAGAGAAGCAGAGATGAAAGGAAGTGAGATAAAGTCCTGCCTGGGCTAAATCCCTGGTCTTTGCCTACCCTACTTGGTTGAATGGACGTATATTGTCCCCTTTCACTGTGGACAAGCTTATGTTTCTGTTACTTGCAAGCCAAAGGATCTACCGGATCCGTTACTCATTAGTATTATTTCCTTGAATTTGCAAGGAAACTTGACACTAAGGCACCAGTGTGAAGTTTGTGGTCATGTTTACGTCGTATCTGTAGCTTCACGGGTACTCCTTTAGGCGTTTCTCTGTGTTTACTTAGGATTAAAGCACTGCTGATGGGAATGGTATATATTGTTTGATATATTGTTAAACAAAGTTGCACCAATTGGAGGCCTGCTTTACATAGCTGGAAAGGACATCCCATTGTTTGCGTGTGTGCCTGGTTCCTGGATTAGCTTGTGAACTCCCTAACAGCAGGGATCTGCTACTTGTCATATTCATATCCCGAAGACCCAGCAGAGTTCTGTCCTCTAACAGGCACCCCGTAAAGGCTGAATGTTCCTTTCTCACACTCCTGGCGCTTCTCCCATTCTGCTTTCTACTGGAGATACTTGGCACAGGCCTCAGTTCTCTAAATGTTTCGTTAGCTTTTGCTGTAGAGTCCAAGTTCAATGGTCTTTGCACCTAGCATATGCATGGCCCAATGGCAGGCACTTGATACGTATGTTGATCTGCTCCCAGAAACTTGTATTTGGGAGCAGGGTAATGGAGGCTAAAGCAACTGCATCTTGGATGCTAATCTCAAAAGTTGACTTCTGATTAACCCCAGTTCTGGGAATACCTCTAAGATTTCTAATCTCACATGGTTACTGTAAACCCTGCCCTTAGGTCAAAACAACCTTTATGTTATCATAAACACATACTTACCATAAATTCTTCCCCTAGGCAAATGCCCTGTGGTATATAAGCCCTGGGTCTGGAGGGTATCAGGGTGGGAGCCACCATCTCATGGTGGCATGGAACATGGCTTCTGTTCTTAAGCCCCGGTGACATGTTTCTTTCCGAGAAACTAGATTTATCAGCCTCTTTCTGTGGCCTCTCAGCTTCCTTGGTTTTTGGGGGTAGGTTTCATAGAGCTTCTCACTGCAGAACAGGTGTTAAGATTATGCACTTTTTGGCTGGGCGCGGTGGCTCACACGTGTAATCCCAGCACTTTGGGAGGCAGAGGCGGGCAGATCACAAGGTCAGGAGATCGAGGCCATCCTGGCTAACACGGTGAAACCCCATCTCTACTAAAAATACAAAAAATTAGCTGGGTGTGGTGGTGGACACCTGTAGTCCCAGCTACTCGGGAGGCTGAGGTAGGAGAACGGCATGAACCTGGGAGGCAGAGCTTGCAGTGAGCCGAGATTGCACCACTGCACTCCAGCCTGGGTGAGAGAGTGAGACTCTGTCTCAAAAAAAAAAAAAAAAAAAGAAAAAGAAAAAGATTATGCACTTTTAGCATCACAATGTGGGGACCGGGGGCATCTACTTTACCTTTACATTCAAATATATTCTAGAACGTGCACTTCTCCTGGGCATGCTCTAAACAAACCGGACATACCGCTTATTGGAGTTGCTTCACTGTATTTCTTCTTAACTTCTAAATTTTGAAATAATTAAAGGTTCACAGGAAATTGCAAAGATAGTATGGAGGGCCTCCATTCACTCAGGTTCCCCCACTGGTTACATCTTATTTATTTATTTATTGGAGATGGAGTCTCACTCTGTAGCCCAGGCTGGAGCACAGTGGCACAATATCAGCTCACTGCAACCTCTGCCTCTAAGGTTCAAGTGATTCCCCTGCCTCAGCCTCCCGAGTAGCTGGGATTACAGGTGCCTGCCACCACACCTGGCTAATTTTTGTATTTGTAGTTCAGATGGGGTTTCACCATGTTGGCCAGGCTGGTCTTGAACTCCTGACCTCAGGTGATCCACCCACCTCGGCTTCCCAAAGTGCTGGGATTACAGGTGTGAGCCACCGCACCTGGCCAGAAACAATTCCTTAAATGAGGTAGCGAGAGAGAAGAGGGGAGTGGGAGATGGATTTCATGACTCAGTAAGGAATCACTTGAGAGAGCAGCCATGGCACAAACGAGTTAAAGAGGACCACTTCTTAGTGATGGGGACCACCTAACCTGGAGAAGGTTACTGGACTCCTGAATTCCAGTTTTCTCATCTGTAAAAATATCATAACAATGTTTAGCTTCATAGTGTTATAAATCCGTACTTCCACATATTAAAGAAAAACAAAAGTAGTGGCTGGGTGAAGGGGCTTAGACCTGTAATCCCAGCACTTTGGGAGGCTGAGGTGGACGAAGTGCTTGAGCCCAGGGGTTCGAGAGCAGCCTGAGCAACATGGCAAAACCTCACCTCTACAAAAAAATACAAAAATTAGCCGGGCATAGTGGTGTGCACCTGGGGTCCCAGCTACTCGGGCGGCTGAGGTGGGAGGATCACCTGAGTCTGGGGAGATCAAGGCTGCAGTGAGCCAAGATAGTGCCACTGCACTCCAGCCTGTGTGACAGAGCAGGACCCTGTCTCAACTAAATAAATAAATAAATTAGGCAATTAGTATACATTCTAATTGCCCGGGGAAGTTGTTAAAAATGAAGATTTTGGCCGGGCACGGTGGCTCATGCCTGTAATTTTGGCACTTTGGGAGGTCGAGGTGGGAGGGTCATGAGGTCAGGAGATGGAGACCAGCCTGGCCAACATGGTGAAACCCCGTCTCTACTAAAAATACGAAAATTAGCTGAGTGTGGTGGCATGTGGCTGTAATCCCAGTTACTTGGGAGGCTGAGGCATGAGAATCGCTTGAACACAGGAGGCAGAGGCTGCAGTGATCCGAGATTGTGCCACTGCCTTACAACCTGGTGACAGAGCAAGACCCCATCTCAAAAAAAACCTAAGGGGGGGGAAAAAAAAAGATTTTAAGGCTCCGCCCAGAAATTCTGACTCAGTCGGCATAGGTTGAGGTCCCGCCCTGGAATCCTCTGGAATTCTCATTCTATAATCAACCTTGGTGATTCTGTTGAAATTGATTTCTAGATTTTAATTTGAGAATTCTTTTGTCCATTGATTCCAAAACCTGGCTGTGATTTATAATTGCCTGGGAACTTTAAAAAAATAATGATGCCTGGAGCCCACCCCAGATCAATTACACCAGAATTTCTGGGGGCAGAGCTTGGAAACTGTACTTGTTAAATACTCCCTGTTGATTCTAACATGGAGCCAGGGCAGGGAGGATCCTAGCTAGGCAACCAAATGTCTAGGGTGATATTGGCATTCAGTTGCATCCATGGAAAGAGTGGTGTTTACTCATGATTTAAGATGGTTATTTAAACCTTACAACAATTCTATGACATTGGTATGATTTTCTCTACCTTTTGATTTAAAAAACCCAAGGCTTAGAAAAGTTGCATTATTAATTTGAGCGCTGAAACCATCACTGGATCCTAGAGTTAAAGGCCTTTTCTAAATATCTTGCTACCTTCTTCCACCAAGAGAAAAACAAATTTAATTTAGTTTTAGAATTGAAATCACCTGATTATCAACATGCCTTAATAAGAAATTGCCCCCATTGAAATCTGTTTTTAAGCATTGTGTTATAAACTTAGGTAGGTCACGCGTGTGTAACCTGAGGAATGATCAATGAACTGGACACAACCTTGTCAATGGGTAAAAACAGTGTTGCTAATTTATACGGAATTTTGGTTATGTGGAAAGAAAGTGAAGTCAGGTCGGGAGCAGTGGCTCACACCTGTAATCCCAGAAATTTGGGAGGCTGAGGCGGGCAGATCACTTGATACCAGGAGTTCAAGACCAGCCTGGCCAACATGGCAATACCTCATCTCTACTAAAAATACAAAAATTAGCTGGGCATGGTGGCACGTGCCTGTAATCCCAGCTCGGGAGGCTGAGGCATGAATTGCTTGAACCTGGGAGGCAGAGGTTGCGGTGAACTGAGATCCCACTGCTGCACTCGAGTCCCGGTGACAAAGTGAGACTCCATCTCAAAAAAATAGAAAGTGAAATCTATTTGTTGCTGGTGGCAAATCCATAAGGGTCTGCAGCAACCTCAATTCTTGCCTCCTCAGAATAAATAATTTGACTGAGGGGCATAAGGCAGAAGGAGAGACTGAGGCAAGTTTTAGAGCAGGAGAGAAAGTTTATTAAAAGCTTTAGAACAGGAATGAAAGGAAGGAAAATACACTTGGAAGAGGGCCAAGCGGGTGACTTCAGAGATCAAGTATGCGGTTTGACTTTTGACTTAGGGTGTTACGAGAAACAAACTCACCTGTCCAAACCCAAAGAATGGTCTCAGAGACCCGCAGAACAGCAAAAGTGAGACTTTCAATGATGGTCTTGCAAGATTGGGTGTTTGATGGACAGGCACACCCAGTGCAGTTTCAACAAGCAATTTATCTCCCAGTGTGCAGGTCCCTCCCCTGGTTCCTCATAGGCTGGGAACACGTAGTGCTGACAAGCCACTGCACATATGGACAGCTCATACCAAGGGAAGAATCACAGGGGAAGGGATGCAAGACCCCGGAAGCATGCCAACATGTAACACCGAAGGAGATAATGTATACAGTGACCCATTTCCAAGACAAAGTGCCTTGAATCGGCTTGTTGTGGGATTCAGGAGGACAAGAGAGACCTTGGGTTGAAACAGGAGAATCTTTATTGAGTGCACTCAGGCCCAGCTGACTTACGTCCAAAAGATTGCAGCCTCACAGGCTGGGAACACATAGGCGTGGGGTCACAATCTTCCCAGACATCAACTATTGATTGTTGGGTAGGGACTTTAGGTGTTTTTTTTTTTTAAGGTTGTCTTGCTGTGTTTTGTTGCAGCCCACAATGCATTGCAATCCGAGTCAGCTCTGGGGCTTTTCAAGTATTTGATTTATGACATAAGTAACTGGGCAGGCTCATAAGAACAGACAAAACGAACTATTTTGCAGGCTAGTAAACTTTCATCTTAGACTACACTTCTTTGGTTTGGATGAGGGCAACTAAGGGGTGGAGAAGTGAGGGAGGGAGAAGCAGACAAGCAGGCACTGGCTATCCAAGCAGGGGCCTAGTATATCCTGTTTGTTTTGTAGTTTGCTGACCTAAGCCTGAGAGGGGAAATAAAAGAAAAATAAAATGAAAAAGAAAGAGAAATAAGTTTTAAGCTAACTTTTCCCAGAGGCAGCAACAGGCACAGCCCAGACCCAGGAAAAGTTTTCATAATATTATCTAATGTGCTCTGGAGACTCTCCCAGCACTCCCTCAACACAGCAAAAAGAAAAACAATTTTTTCTTTGTTTTATGGAATGAGTTTATAGATTCCTGTTCTCTGTAACTAGTGACTTCGAATATTGTTTTATCTAAGAAGTACAACAAAGGTCATGAGAAGCCTAAGCAGGCCTGAACTACAGCTGCCTAGGCACCATAGTGAAGGTTATAAGATAAACCCGTGTGTGCCCGGGCAAACCTAGATAATGGACATCTGGGTTGCTTGGCAACAGTCATGTGCAATCCTGTCTTTGTCCTGCCTCTGTATCCCTGCTTTCACGCCACTGTGAGCTTGCTTCAAGCTAGCCCACCCCCTTCTATGAAGTGTGTATAAAAGTCAAGTACTGTCTTTGTTCCGGGCCCAGTCTTTTGGATGTCAGTCAGCTGGGCCTGAGTGCACTCAATAAAGATTCTCCTGTTTCAACCCAAGGTCTCTCTCGTCCTTCTGTATCCCACAACAAGCCGATTCAAGGCACTTGGTCTTGGAAATGAGTCACTGTATACATTATTTCCTTCAGTTTTACATGTTGGCATACTTCTGGGGTCTTACATCCCTTCCCCTGTGATTCTTCCCTTGGCATGAGCTGTCCACATGTGCAGTGGCCTGTCAGCACTTGGGAGGGGCCACATGTGCAGTGTATTTACTGGAGTTCTGCACATGCTTGCTTTAGGTGTTTTTCCCTCACCAATCAAGTGTTCTTCCCTTACCAGTCTAGCGTTCCAAGAGGAAAGTCATATACTACTTAAACTCTGCCATTTTGCCTCTTCATGTGTATGCTTGAGTCCGCTGGCCCAACTTCTGAGATCTTATTGGGAAGTTGCTGATTACCAGTGTGGTTTTTTTCTTCTATCTGTTGGGAGATTGCCTGGGAAAGACCTTTCCCAGGGGTCTAGCTACCTATTGTCATGTATTCTCCCCCATACATACCAGCGACCTCCACTTGCTGCAGGGATGGAGACTCCTTCCAACTGGCCCACTGGCCCAACTTCTGAGATCTTATTGGGAAGCTGCTGATTACCGGTGTGGTTTTTTTCTTCTATCTGCCTGGCAAAGGCAGTCTCCCAACAGATAGAAAATTGGCTGCCTACAATTATTATTTTAGAGAGGCAGTTTTAGAGAGGCAGTTTAACAACGACCTGACCATCACCTGATCGCCATCTGACATTCCTGGTATATGTGTTTGTGTGTGTGTGGGGCCCTCTCCTGCCCTGCTCATGTCTGACTAGCTACCTGTTGTCATGTATTCTCCCCCATACATACCAGCGACCTCCACTTGCTGTAGGGATGGAGACTCCTTCCAGGAAAATCATTCAGTTCCTCTCAGACAGGTGCTCCCTAGAACAACTGGCCTCTTGTTTCTTCAAGTTGATTCTCAATCATTGTTCTGAATCTCAGTGGAACATCAATTCATGTGCCAAAATGGAAAGAAATATTTAATCCCAAATCTTTTCCCTCAGCTCCTCCTTTGCAGTGTTTCATATCTGACACAATCTCTATAGAGAGATATTGACAATGGCCCCATCATCTTTCCTTTACTTTGTGACATTGAAGAAAACAAAAATATTTCTCTATAAAACATTGAAGGTTGTTGAGCTGAAGAAGGTTAAACTGCAGAGGGTGGATATCGAGGCTCCTTATGCTGGCCTGATGGGAAGACAGTGATTCACAAGGACAAAAAATCTTTCTCTCATTTCCCTTCTTTTCCCATCTAAAGACAGAAGTAAATTCTGTCTTCACTGGAGATGGCTCTGGCTCTTATCAGTTCAGAAACTGGCGCCAGCAGGGCTAGGGGAATCTAGGAGCAAACTTAACTCCCTTCCCACAGTTTTCCCACCTTGAGAGACTGGAAATTTTATATCTCATCGCTGCTCTAAGATTTAGTGCTCTTTGATAAGATACTGTTTAAGCAAGGCCTCAAAGCCACTGATTTGGGACAGTTGCTTTCTCCTGCGTGATGGGCATGGCATGCATAAATATAAATGCTCGGTTTTCTCTTGTTCATCTGTGTTTTGTTAACAGGAATCTGCCCCAGCAACAAACTTAGGAGGGTTCAAAAAACAAATGATCTTTTTTTCTCCCCTTCCACATCACCGGCTGCCAGACGACTTGGGAGAGGCTGTGGCCTTGACTCAGGCTTACTCACAGAGCGCCCAGGGCCTGGGGCTGTTTAGACACCGCCATTAACTGCCCCACCCACGGCTCCATTTACCCATGGATGAAGGAACGGCTCTTTTCAATTAAATAGAGGAATCTTATCTATTTCCTGCATTCACAGAAGGTTTAATAGGGTACAATTTTCTCAGTAGGTCACGACGCAAAAACTTTGATTTTGAAGGTAGACTCTGATTTTGACAAAGGGACTAATATTCTAGGTTTTAGATTTTTCAGTAGTATTCCAGAATGATAGGTAGAATGCTACTGAGAAGCCTTATGTTTGTGTGATGTATATTTGCACAACCAGCCACTCCCTGATGTGTCTATGCCCAGTGTAATTTCTTCTTTCCTCCTTCACAGGGTCTGCAGTGACAGCTTCAACAAGATGGCTGAATGGCTGCTGGCTCCCCCATTCCATCTTCCGTTAATGGTCTCCAGCATCACCTTGTATCATTATCTTTTCTAGAGCCTCTAAAACAGCCCACAATTCATTCTATCAAGGACCATCTGGCAAATCTCGGTTTTCCTCCAACCTGCAGTTAGCATACTACTGGTGTTTATGTATCACTCTGACTTTCCCTAAAGCATGTATTTTAAAAAAGCAGCTTTATTGAGATGTAATTTACATACCATAAAGTTTAACCCATTAAAGTATATACTTAAGGTTTTTTTTTGTTTCGCTTTGTTTTGTTTTTTGAGATGAAGTCTCACTCTGTTGCCCAAGCTGGAGTGCAGTGGCGCGATCTCGGCTCACTGCAACTTCCACCTCCCTGGTTCAAGTGATTTTCCTGCCTCAGCTTCTTGAGTAGCTGGGATTACAGGCACATGCCACCGTGCTCAGCTAATTTTTTTTTTTTTGTATTTTTAGTAGAGACGGGGTTTCACTATGTTGGCCAGGCTGGTCTTGAACTCCTGACCTCGTGATCCACCCTCCTCAGTCTCCCAAAGTGCTGGGATTACAAGCATGAGCCACGGCGCCCAGCCTAATTATTTTTTTTTTTAAGTTTTTTCACAGAGTGTGCAACCATCACCACACTACCTAATTCCAGACATTTTTATTACTCCTAAAAGAAACCCCATACTGGCCGGGTGTGGTGGCTCACGTCTGTAATCCTGGGATTACAGATTAATTCTCTGCCTGGGAGACAGAGAAGGACTCCGTCAAAAAAAAAAAAAGACGAAAGCCCCGTACCCATCAACAGTCACTTCTCATTTCACTCCAACCCCACCCCTACTCCCTAGTCCTTGGCTATCACTAATCTACTTTCTGTCTCCATAGATTTGCTTATTCTGGGCATCTGGGATAATGGGAATCATACACCATGTGGCCTTGTGTCTGGCTTCTTTCACTTAGCCTGATGTTTTCAAGTTTCATCCATGCTGTGGTACCTGTCGGCACTTCATTTGTTTTTGTGGCTGAGTAATACTCCATTGTATGAATGTGCATTTTATTCACCCACTGATCAGTTGATGTACATTTGGCCTGTTTCTATTTTTAGCTACTATGGATAATGCTGCTATGGGCATTCATGCCCAAGTGGACGTATTCTTCAGTTTTGGGGACATATATAGATGGGCAACATGGCTGGGTCATATGGTAACTCTATGTAAAGAGTTTATTTTTCTTTTTGTTCATATATGATCCAGATGACAAGTTTAGATCAGAGCTTCTCAAACTTGACTGTGTAATGAATCACCTGGGGATCTTGTTAAAATGCAGGTTCCTGTTCAGTAGGCCTGGGGTGGGTCCAAGGTTTTGCATTTCATGGTCAGCTCTCAGGTGATGTGGATCCTGTTTCTCTAATGACTTCATGTTGAGTAACAAGATCTAGATAACTGTTTCCCACGAGAAGACCTCCTGTTAGGGGATTATTTCATTTGACACTGAAAAGGTATAAATACATCATATCACTATTTTGACAGTGATTGGTCTACCTGGTATTCTGTGTGGTCTATTTAAAGGACCAACTGAAGTGTCAAGTCACTTTAAAAGAGGGCTCTTACATGCTAGTGTTAATTCACCTCTAATTGTTTATTTTTATTTTTATTTTATTTATGTTTTTTGAGACAGAGTCGCGCTCTGTTGCCATGCTGGAGTGCAGTGGTGCGATCTTGGCTGACTGCAACATCCGACTCCCGGGTTCAAGTGATTCTCCTGCCTCAGCCTCCCGAGTAGCTGGGATTACAGGCGCATGCCATAAAGCCAAGTTCATTTTTGTATTTTTAGTAGAGATGGGGTTTCACCATGTTGGCCAGGATGGTCTCGATCTCCTGACCTCATGATCTGCTCACCTCGGCCTCCTAAAGTGATTACAGGTGTGAGTCACTGCGCCAGCCTATTTTTTTTTTTATTTTTTAGAGACAGAATCCCACTCTGTTGCCCAGGCTAGAGTGCAGTGGCATGATCCTAGCTTACTGAAGCCATGAACTCCTGGGCTCAAGCAATCCTCCCACTTCAGCCACCTGAGTTGCTGGGACTAAAGGCATGTTCCACCATGACCAGCTAATTTTTAAAATTTTTAGTGGAAATGGATTCTTACTATGTTGCCCAGTATGGTCTCAAACTCCTGGGCTCAAGTGATCCTCCTGCCTCGGCTTCCCAAAGTGCTGGTATTACAGGTGTGCGCTACTGCACCCTATTCAAGTCCTAGAGGTTTTGAATGACTGACTTGTTTGTATTTGGCATAGCAGTACTTCTGATAATTAGCATTAAATAAACCTGAACCTACAAATAGCTGGCAAGCTTGTAATGGTGAGCGTTAAACATGTAAGAAAATTCAATGACACATTTGAAAATATAAAACTGCTTGGAAAAGTCTTCAGAATTTACCCTAAAACAATTTTTATAATTTAAATATTGGTACTAAAGATCAAATGTTTGACATATTAGACATTGTGGGAGATCCTTCTGAGGTAAGAATATTTTTTCTTGTTCCTACCGTTGTGAAAAAATATTTCCTCTTCATAAAATGTTTAAAGATTATTGGGATGTGGATGTGAAAACAGTTTCTCATAAAATTCTATCAATTCTTAGGTTTTGACTGTGAAATAAATTAGCTCCCTATATTTTAAATAGGAAAGATGAGACAATGGACACTTTTTTGATAGATTTCATGGGTATGCATCCATCTCATTTAGTCCATGTTGTATATTAACTACCATATCCCTAAGTGGTTCCTTCAACTGTAATTTTATATTTTTGTATTATACTGGTTAACTCAAGTGTTGTTCTGTGTGTGACAGACAATTCTGATACATATTTTCAAAATACTTTTCAGCATTCCAGAACTTTCTTTCACACTTGAACATTTATTAGTATGGTGAATTGCTATGCACTTTGGCTATAGATAAGATTATCCAACATGTCTTGGGTGAAAATCACAGCTTACACAAAAATAAAATGGTATTTTAGGTGTTGACAAACATGTTCTAGATCAGAGGAGATACTGAGAATCCATGAGTAGTCATAGTGGCTTCCACTCCTTTCCTTATCTAGGCTTACAATGCCATTGACTTATCACATCCACAGACATTTCATAACTGGCAATCATTTAATCATTCTAACCATAACATCGTAAAAGATAAGGCTTACAGCTGGGCGTGGTGGCTCATGCCTATAATCCCAGCACTTTGGGAGGCCGAGGCAGGTGGGTCACTTGAGGTCAGGAGTTCATGACCAGCCTGGCCAACATGGTGAAACTCCATCTCTACTAAAAATATAAAAATTAGCCAGGCATGGTGGCTCGTGCCTGTAATCCCAGCTACTTGGGAGGCTGAGGCAGGAGAATCGCTTGAATCCAGGAGGCAGAGGTTGCAGTAAGCCGAGATCATGTCACTGCACTCCAGCCTGTGTGACAGAGTGAGACTCCATCTAAAAAAAAAAAAAAAAAAAAAATTCATTCCCTAATGTGTTCAACCCAATATATAATCATTTGTATTTGTCTCAGAGGAGTCTGAGAAAACTTATTTTCATATGCACAAATAATTCCTGTAGGTTTGTCTCCTAGTTTACATGATTTCCCCCCACCCCCCATTTTTATAACACCTGTAGGTGTTTTTGGTTAAAATAAAATTAATATTAAATCATAGTTAATAATTATAATACATACGTTTTTATCTAGACTATCTTCTTGAAAGGTAAAAGTGTTGGTTTCTCTTCTTGTCATATGTGCTGTTGGCATTTTTAAAAAAAGCATGAAATCTCTATATGTTCATTGAAGCACATTTGGAAATATAGGAAAACAGAGAAAACTAGAAATATTCTACAAGCAATGGATATTCTTGGTTCTTGTATTAGTCTGTTTTCACATACTGATAAAGACATACCTGAGACTGGGTAATTTATAAAGGAAAGAGGTTTAATTGATTCACAGTTCAGCATGGCTGGGGAGACCTCAGGAAACTTACAATCATGGCAGAAGGTGAAGCAAACATGTCCTTCTTCACATGGTGGCAGAAAGGAGAAGTATAAGTGAAGAGGGGAAAAAGTCCCTTGTAAAACTATCAGATCTTGTGAGAACTCACTCACTATCATGAAAACAGGATAGAGGTAACTGCCTCCATGATTCAGTTACCTCCCCCGGGTCCCTCCCCACAACACGTGGGGATTATGGGAACTACAATTCAAGATGAGATTTGGGTGGGGACACAGCCAAACCATATCAGCTCTTCTAAAAGTCCATTGCTTTGATTACTCATCTGCTGGTTCCAGAGCTTCCTCTTGCCACTTTTGTGAGGCAAGTGAAGCAGGCATGGGGGTAGGAGGATGGAGGAGAAAGCTTGATCTCTTGAGCTGGGCTTTGAATGAAAATGACTGACCCCTGAATGTGCTTATTGAACCAGGCAGTTCTTCAGACCCTGACCAGTAGACCACCAAGTTTCTTGTCTCAGTGGGACCCTATGATTCTTTCCAGGCCAGTTCTGGGGCTCTGCTTATTTGAATATTTGATCTAAGGTTCAAAACATTTGATTTCATGTTCTTAATTCAACTGCATTGCTGTTTAAGTGAAGTCAAGTCACCATTAAAGTTTAAAATCTCACTTACCCTAAGGTTGCTCAAACTGTTGTTCCAATAATGTCCTATATAACTAAAGAGAAACTATTTTTTTCTCTTCCTTCTTTCTTTCCTTTTTCTGGTTCAGGATCCAATACAGATTCAAACATTCATTTAGTTTACCTGGTTGGATTTTTAATTCTAACTAATCAATTAATTAACTTTGAGACAGAGTCTCACTCTGTCACCCAGGCTGGAGTGCAGTGGTGGAATCTTGGCTCGCTGAAACCTCCACCTCCTTGGTTCAAGCAATTCTCCTACTTCAGCCTCCCGAGTAGCTGAGATTACAGGTGTGCCACTTCAGTTGGCTAATTTTTGTATTTTTAGTAGAGACAGGGTTTCACCATCTTGGCTTGTCTTGAACTCTTGACCTCAAGTGATTCATCTGCCTTGGCCTCCCAAAGTGCTGGGATTGCAGGTGTGAGCCAGCATGCCTGGACTGTATTTGCTAAAAATCAACTTTTTTGAGGTAGAATGTACACGTAATAAAATGCACCACTTTAGGTGTGCAGTCCAGTGAATTTTGACAAATCCATGCTTCCATATATCCACCACTTCAGTGAAGATATGGAACATTTCCATCACCCTAAAAGATTCTCTTTGCTCCTTCCCAGTCAATCTCACTCCTGGTCTTAGGCAACCTCTGATCTCTTTCTGTTATTTTAGATGAGATTTATCTTGTTTATAGTTTTGTCCAAGTGAAATGATACAGTCTGTACTCTTTTGTGTCCAACTTCTTTAATTCAGCATAGCATTTTGAGATTCATGTATATTACTATATATAATATATAAACATATTATTCTATGTTTTCTTTTTTTGTTTCATTGTTCATTAAAAAATTAGAGTAGCATTCTACTGTATGGACATCTAAGATTTGTTTATCTGTTGATAGACATTTGTGTTGTTTTCTTTCTTTTTCTTTTTTTGGTATTAAAAATAAAGCTGTTATGAATATGTTTGTACATGTCTTTGTGTGAACATATGTTTTCATGTCTCTTGGGTAAAACTGCTGGATTTTATGCTAAGGGTATATTTTTATTTACAAGAAACTGCCAAATTGTTTTCTAAAGTAACTATATGATTTTGCATTCCCATCGGCAGTGGATAAGAGTTCCAGTTCCTCCACATTCTTGCCATGGTTTATGTGTCCAATTGTTTTAACTTTAGCAATTAAGGTTGTACAGTAATATCTCATTGTGATTTCAATTTATAGTTCCCTGATAATCAATGATGCTGAGTATCAGCTGATAAGATTTTAAATTTACAGACAATAATAACTTCTATCATGCACCTACAGCACTTTATTTGTATTATTTCACTCTCATAACTAGCCTATGAGGTAGGTACTACTATCATTCCTGTATTAAAAATGAAGAATGTAAGGCACAGGGAAGAAAGCAATTGGCCCAGGTTCACATAGCTAGTAAGTGTGAAACCAAGTATTAAACCTGAGTCCAGAACCTGTACTCTCAACTGCTATCTAACACTTGACCTACGAGTGGTGTCTAATAAAAACCTAACACTCTTTCTTGACTGCTTCAAACTGTTTCTTTTGCAGATTGGTTTTCTTCTTCCCCCTTGCCCTCTCTCTTGTCCTGGTCTTGCTGGTGCCCTCACCCTGAAGCCTTTCCTTAATTACTAAAATGACCTGCCTAGAAAAAAATAATCCATTTTATCTAGCAATTTCCTCCCTTTCTTGTATCCAGAGGCTGTTTACATCTTCCCTTTTTTAAAAATTGCAATTTCTTTTCTCTCTCTCTCTCTCTCTCTTTGAGACAGGATCTTGCTCTGCTGCTTAGGCTGAAATGCAGTGGCATGATTATGTCTCACTGCAGCCTCAGTCTCCTGGGCTCAAGTGACTCTCCCATCTCAGTCTCCCGAGTAATCGGGACTACAGGCAGATGCCACCACACCGGGCTAACTTTTGTGTTTTATGTAGAGACAGGATTTCGCCATGCTGCTCAGGCTGGTCTCGAACTCCTGGGCTCAGGAGATCTGCCTGCCTCAGCCTCCCAAACTGCTAGGATGACAGGCATGAGCCACCACGCCTGGCCTCTTTTTTCTTTTTTAAACTTTTGTTATGAAACATTTCAAACACAGAGAAAATACTTTGTGAACCCTCACTTTATCTCCTCACTTTATCTGTAAAAATATTAGTAATTATCTTAAATCAAGGAGGATTTTAAGAAATCATAACTCTGATATCATTATTCCACTTGAAAAAAATTATATCAGCTTCTTAGTATCATCAATAAATCTCCTTGGTCTTCTCATTAATTTGTTTTATGGCCAGTGTGAAGCAAGATCCAAATACTTGTGATCATTTGATATGTCTCATAAATTTACTTGAATTTATAAGTTCCCCTTTGAACTCTTTTTTTTTGTCCTTGAAGTTTAATTGTTGAAGAAAACAGGTTGTACGCTTATAAAGTTTCCTATAATCTGAATTTTTTTGACCGAATCTTGTAGTATAGTTTAAAGTGCTCCTCTGTTCTTTATATTTCCTGAAATTTGTAGTCAGATCCAGAAACTTGATCATATTCGGGTTCAATTTGTTTTGCTTAGACTACTTCAAAGATGATGTTGTGAGCTTCCCCCCAAAAATAGACAATATCTGATTGTGTCTCTTCTTGAGATGGTATCAGCCATTGATAATCATAGCCTAAAATATACGAATTCATTAGGAGTTGTATTCCTATCATTTCTTCTGTATATATTAGCTGAAATATATCTACAGAGAGAAAACTCCTTATCTACTATTTAGTTATTTCAGATTTGTAGAGGCAAAGCAAAACAAATGTTGGGCTCTTTCTCTTTTGCACTGGTTTTCAAAACAGTAAGTTGGTTAGGAGATGGTGTTCTTTTTTTTTTTTTTTTTTTGAGATGGAGTCTGGCTCTGTCGTCCAGGCTGGAGTGTAGTGGCATGATCTTGGCTCACTGCAATCTCCGCTTCCCAGGTTCAAGTGATTTTCCTGCCTCAGCCTCCTGAGTAGCTGGGATTACAGGTGTGCACCTCCACGCCCAGCTAATTTTTGTATTTTTAGTGGAGACTGGGTTCACCATGTTGGCCAGGCTGGTCTTGAACTCCTGACTTCAAGTGATCCATCCACCTCGGCCTCCCAAAGTGCTGGGATTATAGGCATGAGCCACTGTGCCTGGGCGGCTATGTTCTTCAAGATAGTAGAAGAATGCAAATATGATATGATGCTGCTGGTCCATTTGCCAATAATTAATCATACAAACTCTTTTAGTACAGTCTCATCCTTGGTTTTCCTGAAGAACATGCCCATGCTAATGGGAAATTAGACACCGTATGCCAGAACATGAGCACAAGGAGTAATGTGGCGCTTTTCATCTTCAAAGCATTTCAGGGCTAATTATTTTTCCCATCTCCCCAAAGAAATAGGTGTTATTAACTTCATTTTAAAGATAAGAAAATGGAGACTTAAAGAAGGCATGAGAGCCACCTGCCCCAAGCTAAGAGGGTGTCACCATGAGAGATGAGATTGTAATTTATATGTGGCTTGATTTTTAATTTCATCCTGAGGAAGGGAGGTCCAGGGAGAGCCAGAGAAAAGGGAACTGGGGATCTCTGACTCTGTTCTGATGCCAGGAGTTGTGCAGTGTGTGGAGACTTGAAGACATGCTGTGGCATGGGCGTTATCAATGAAGTATTTGATGCTGTAGTGCCTGACCGGTGGTAGGTAATGAGTGGATGTTTGTTAGCTCACTATACACAATTTGCAACTGTAAATCTCTGTCTTGTGACAAGGACAGGAAACTTCTCACTCGATTCAGACTTCTCAATTACTGCACAGCAGGCAGTTGGAAGATGACAGTTATTTTTTTCCCCCCTCTGGGTTAGAACAATTTAGTTTACACTGATTACCTCTTATATACAGCAAAGATAATATTAATATTTATACTAAGCTTGGAACATAGACTGTGCTGAAAGATCCCAGGTAACTGTGAGCCTGAATCAAACAAGAGATCATATAATTCTTGGGACTCAGTCTTCTGAACATCTGGGCTGGTATTTGACTTTTCCATGGTAGAGATGTTGAAGTTAAAATAATTCCAACATCTTGGAGCTGGAATGCACAAAACTTGTGTTCTCCACCCGGAACAATTGCCCTAACAGCCTATAATCGCCTGGTCCTCAAGTAAGCTTGCATCATCAGCACCAAACCCGCTGTGGGTGGTGCCAGTATGGGGGAAGTCAATCAACAGAAGGTGCTTCCAAAAGGAAGAAATCTGGAAATCTCTTTCTGACATTCATTTTTGTTTCTTTGTTTTTAGAGACAAGGTCTTGCACTGTCACTCAGGCTGGAGGGCAAGGCGTGATCATGGCTCACTGTAGCCTCCTGGGCTCAAGTGATCCTCCCACCTTGGCCTCCCAAAGTGCTAGGATTACAGGCATGTGCCACCACACCTGGCTAATTTTTAATTTTTTTGTAAAGATGGGGTCTCAGTATGTTGCTCAGGCTGTCTCGAACCCCTGGTTTAAAGTATTTCTCCCACCTCTGCCTCTCAAAATGCTGGGATTACAGGTGTGAGCCACTGTGCCTGGCCTAGATTCTTCTTATTTGTTACCTAACAACATCTCCTAGCCTAAAACCCATTTGGTGAGCTTTATGACGACTTGGCAATTTATCTTCTCTTTGAAAAGAACGGCTAACACCTTCCATGTACTGTAGACTTTTAGTGTATGACTCAAATGCCATGTTACTCTTTGTGCTCATTTTCTGGCATGAGTTGTCAGATTTCCCATTACTGGGTGAGAAATCTGTTTAGTTTGCACCTTATGTCTCTTCTCTCTATTTAATTCTTAACTCATGTGTCAATAACCTATTAATTGGCTTTTTTTTTAAAATCTAAAGGAATTGCATTTCTTTTTAGTTTTTCTCCTTCCTTAACTTCAAGCTAGCATTGATGCTATGGTTGCTCAGCTACTTAGAGGCATTCTTGTAATTGTTTGGACAGGGAAGGTGGAAGGGGAGAGGTCCTGTCCCTCTTACATAACCTCCCCCTGCTGTGACCCCACCCAGATGTGCCCCACTTTCCTCTGGCTGTTTTTTCCCTGGCTAATGGTATCTTCCTGTCATGACTGATGACAGTAGGGAAACACTGGTTTGCTCATCAACTCCTGGAATACAGGAGCTTGAGAAAAGTAGGTTTATGACTAATATCAAGGACACATTATTTGACATAAGAAGAGAAAATGAACCATCTTTGCCATCCTAGCAAGTGACGCATATAATTCAGTTAGGGGTATGCTCCGTGATGAGGGACCCCGGGGGGCATCTACCGTGGACACCAATCATGCTCTCCAGGGGCGTGGACCAAGTGAGTCTACATGGTGGTCTGGCTTTGTGCTGAGTCTTTGGGCTTCCCCTTCAAAACCTTCTTTGAAAAGGAAACTGATAATACATCTTGAGAGAATTACTTTTGGTTCATTCATTTTCTTCCATTCTTTTTTTTTTTTTTTTTTTTGAGACAAGGTCTTGCTCTGTTGCCAAGGCTGGAGTGCAGTGATGTGATCTCAGCTCACTGCAGCCTCTGCCTCCCAGGTTCGAGTGATTCTCCTGCCTCAGCCTCCTGAGTAGCTGGGATTACAGGTGCATGCCACCATGCCCAGCTAAGTTTTGTATTTTTAGTAGAGACGGGTTTTCACCATGTTGCCCAGGCTCATCTCGAACTCCGGACCTCAAGTGATTCACCTGCCTTGGCTTCCCAAAGTGCTGGGATTACAGGTGTGAGCCACCACACCCGGCCTCCAATCCTTTTTTTTTAGACAGTGGAAGGCAGTATGGTATTTGTACAGTTTCACTGAGTTCTGAGTGTGAGTCTGACTTTATTTCTTACTAGTAATTACTTAAATTTCTAATATCACTTTTCTCATTTGTAAAATAGAGATCATAATACATAACTGATTTATTGTGAGGTTTGAAAGAGATAATATGTATATAAAGACTGGGTATACAATAACAACTAATAAACTGCAAAGCACCATAATTACGATAATATTTGTTGTTGATCATATTAATGATAGATATTTATTTAACATGAAGTATTACATGTACACTCCCCTCTTTGAAATCTTAATCTCCTTTCTCACTATGAGTAAATGTCATTTTTATTCTTGTTTTTCGTGTTATAAGACACCATAACCCAAAGACAGAAAGTGAAAACTTCACATAAATTGTGTGTGTGCGTGTGTGTGTGAATGTGATATGGATAATGATTCTTAATTCTTCTCAAGCTCCCAGTTAAAAAATCTTGAAATATATTAATACAAATACAGACAAAAATTTTCTGTCTATACTTACTATTGAGGTAAAACTAATCTCTCTGAGGTTTGTAACTTCACTACCGCTTTTAGAGTACAAAAATCATGATAGTTAACATTTCTTGAACATTTACTGGTGGCAGGCAATATTCTAAGCCTTTTGCCTGTATTATCTCATTTTGTCTTCGTTATAACCCTATGAGGAATTGCTAACGTCACCTCCATTTTACAGATGAAAGGATTGAGGCAAAGTGAAATGTATTCATTCGCTCAAGGCCATGGTGTCATTAATGGCAGAGTGGGCACCAGCCAGTCTTATGCTAGAATCAGTGCTGACCATTGGACCACCTGTGGTCAATGCAGAACCTGCCAGAAGCTTGTGATTCTGAAAGTGTGGTCTGTGAACAACTAGTTCTGAACCACCCAAAGGGATTCATGTTCCTGGGTCTTACCCTAATCTCTAAATCCCAGGTCTCTGAGGATTTGGGTCTGGAAATGTGAAAGTTGATTGAACTTCTTCACCTGTCCTCCACACACATTATTCCTTCTTGATTCTGATGTGCAGTGATGTTGAAGGACCACTAGCATAAGGATCTTTATCGAGTTAGATTAAAAAAACCTTTGATTTACTTGCTATAATGTTTAATTCTTTCTTTATATTTCAGGGTATTAAAATAGCAACACCTTCCTTCATGGACACCACTTCCTGTCCTAACAATCATTGTCTACATGATGCCATTATGAGAGGTAATTGACTGGTTTCTACTACTAGACTAAGACAAGTTTATTTAATGTGTAGTGTGAAAAGAACTTTGTGAGTTCTAGGAGAGGAAGCAGGGATGTACAGATAAACTGTGATCCCTGGCCTCCCCATGGCTCAGGGTCTAGAGAGGAACCAGGCATGAATGCAAATAATATAAGGGGGTCTTCAAAAAGTTCATCAAAAATGTGTATCACAAAAAAAAATACATGGATTTCATTTTTTTTTGTATCAAAATAAACTCATACTAACTAGTTACAACATGTCTGAACAGGATCTAGTTTGAGCTAAGAAAGATAAGACATCAGTTTGAAAACAGCCCCTGTCAAAGCAATGTGAATTCTGCCAAAATTGAAACAAGAACAAACATCAAATTTATGGTGAAGCTTGAGTGCAAGAATGGTGAAATCACTGATGCTCTGTGAAAAGTTTATGGATACAATGCCCGAAAGAAATCAGCAGTTTACAAATAGATAACTCATTTTAAGTAGGGATGAGAAGATATTGAAGATTGTGAAGAAAAATTTCATTCTGTTTATGCCCTAATTGAAGAGACCTAATGATTAACAGCACAAACAATAGCTAACACCATTGACATCTCAGGTGCTTCAGCATACACAATTCTGATTGAAAAACTAAAGCTGAGCAAACTTTCTACTCAATGGGTGCCAAAATTGTTACAGCCAGATCAGCTGCAGACAAGAGCAGAACTTTCAATTGAAGTTTTACACAAGTGGGATCAAGATCCTGAAGCATCTTTTGAAGAACTATTACCGGAAGTGCAACACGGCGTTACCAGTATGACACTGAATGCAAAGCACCATCACAGCAATGGCTACCAAGAGGCAGAAGTGGACCAGCGAAAGTGGACTGGTCAGCAGGAAAGGTTATCACAACGGTTTTCTGGGACACTCAATGCATTTTGCTTGTTGACTTTCTGGAGAGCCAAAGAACAATAACATCTGCTTATTCTGAGAGCATTCTGAGAAAATCAACCAAAATGTTATCATTTAAACACCGGAGAAAGCTTCACTAGAGAGCCCCTCTACCGTGACAATGCTCCAGTTTGTTCCTCTCATCAGATGAGGGCAGGTGTGCGAGAGTTTCGATGGGAAATCGTTAGTCATCCACCTTACAGTCCTAATTTGGCTCCTTCTGACTTCTTTTTGTTTCCTAATTGTAAAAAAAAAATAAAAATCTTTAAAGGGCAGCCATTTTTTTCCAGCGGTAATGAAAAGGGGACTGCACTGACATAAATTCCCAGTAGTCTCCTTTCTTCAGAGATGGACTACATGGCTGATACCATCACCTGCAAAAGGGTCTTGAACTTGATGCAGCTTACATTGAGAAGTAGAGTTTATATTCTTAATTTTTATCTTTATGATTCAAATTTTCCATGAATTTTTGAAGTCCTGTCATATGTGGGTGTGAGTGAAGAGGCAAAAGTACAGAATGGGACTCACAAAGAAGTGTCTGTTCTCAAGTTTCTACAGGGGGCAGTCTTGGAGCTACAAGTGAATCTCAAAGTCCTCCACGTCTGGGAGAAATTGAAGCTGCTGGATAGAAGGAGTCACTCTTAAATCCCGTTTTAAGAGGCAGAGACCTGGACAGAGTTCTCATCTGCAGAGTCTAGTGCAGTGCTTTACGTACCTAGTACAGGCTGATTCATACATCTCCCCCACCCCTGCCAAATGACCTTCGAAGACTTCATGAAAATTTCCTCCCTTCCCATGGGGTGGGGATGGTTAATGGGTACAAAAAATAACTGGAAAGAATGAATAAGATCTAGTATTTGATAGCACAACAGGGTGACTATAGTCAATAAAAATTTAATTGTACATTTAAAAATGACTAAAAGAGTATAATTGGATTATTTGTAACACAAAGAATAAATGCTTGAGGGGATGGATACTCCATTCTCCATGATGTGATTATTACACATTGCACGCCTGTAATAAAGTATCTCATGTATGCCATAAATATGTACACTTACAGTGTACCCAGAAAAATAAAAAATTAAAACAAAATGCCTCCCTTTCCAAGTAAAGCCAGTTGACTTTATGTTTCTGAGGCCGGTAAATTCCTGCGTTCTCTCTCCTCTTGAATTGGTCTTGACACCACATAGAACTAAGTGCTTATTAGAAGAAAAAGTATTTCACATCAATATATTTCTATATAATAACAATTATAAATATATATATTTTAAATTGTTATATAAACATATTTATAATACAAATATATATTTAAAATATATAATAAAATATATTTATAAGTATATATAATATAAATATATAATATATAAATATGTATGTATACTATATATCTATGTATTATATGTTTATATGTAACAATTATAAATATGTATTTTATAATTGTTACATATAAACATATGTTTATATATAACATAATATATTTATAGTATATAAAATATTATATGTATATTTATATGTTTTATATATTTATATATTATGTGTGTGTGTGTATATATATATTTTTTTAGAGACAGAGTCTCACTCTGTTGCTCAGGCTGGAGTGCAGTAGCGCGATCTTGATGCACTGCAATCTCACTGCTTCCCAGGTTCAAACAATTCTCCTACCTCAGCCTCCCAAGTAGCTGGGATTACAGGCGCCCGCCACCACGCCTGGCTAAGTTTTGTATTTTTAGTAGAGACAGGGTTTCGTCATGTTGGCCAGGCTGGTCTGGAACTGTCGCCCTCCTCGGCCTCGCAAAGTGCTGGGATTACAGGCATAAGCCACTGCACCCGGCTGTGTTTTTAAAATTTAATACAGGAATAGGTATATTTAATCTCAGATTATGGTCAAGAACATAACGTTTAACACGTGGGTATAGTATGTTTGTTAAGAATACTACCTGGATCTAAATTGGGTTCTGCCATTCACTAGCGTTGTGACCTGGGGGAAGTTACTCAATAGCCCTAGGCACCTGCATGTTTTTTCTTTCCATTAATAAATTGGGATGAAAATAGACCTTACATAAAGTGTTATTGCAAAGCATGTATAGAAGGTCTTCCTCACATAAATTTTTAAAATGCTCGCAGAAGGTGCTGCGGTGTATATTCTTCACCATTTGGAAACAAGGGTTTGGACTTAGTAGAAGCAAGCTTCCTTTAGAGAAGAGCTGCGCTTCTCCTTGGCACATTTCAGTTGCATCACCTGTCAAGGCAGAGATCATGGCGTGCAACTGAGTCAGCACACTGGCTGATGCTACAGGGGAGGAGGAGGGAGAAAGAGGTCAGGTGTGTTCCCATTTGAGCAGCTCTCCCCTGAGCTGGCTGATACTCTTGGAGGTGCTCCTGAGCACCCCAGAGTCCCTGGCTTGGGCTCTCCTCAACCTGGCTCACCTGGGGTGTGGGTGGCGGTAGGGCTGGTGTGCCAAGGACTGGTTGCTCATCTCAGGACGACGTCAGCTTCTGTTGGGCAGCTAAGAGGTCCTATGCCTCACAAAGATGCTCTGGAATTTCCACTGCTTAAGAAGTGCAACTTTTTAATCATAAGAAATGATGTACGGTGATTGTTGAAAATTTGTAAGATACGCCAAAGATATGGAAAAATAATCTTTAATTTTGCTAGCCAGAAATAACTATTATTAAAATTATTTAGGCCAGGAGCAGTGGCTCACACCTGCAATCACAGCACTTTGGGAGCCCCAGCCGGGCGGATCACCTGAGGTCAGGAGTTTGAGACAAGCCTGGCCAACATGGCAAAACCCTGTCTACTAAAAATACAAAAATTAGCAGGGCATGGTGGCACATGCCTGTAGTCCCAGCTATGTGGGAGGCTGAGGCAGGAGAATCGCTTGAATCCAGGAGGCGGAGGTTGCAGTAAGCCAGTAGAAATTAGGAGCTTCTGCTTCTTGTTATAAAGCACTTAAGGGTTGCTTAATTTTGTATTAGCAAATTAGATATTTAGAGGACTTGAAGAAAATATATAAAATACTTTTTTTTTTTTTTGAGATGGAATTTCGCTCTTGTCACCTAGGCTGGAGTGCAGTGGCCTAAGGGATTTGTCACTTAATTTTTAGCTCAGATATGCCTTTACACATAGTATTAAGCATTTTATTTATTCGTATATATTTTTAATAGTACTGTGTGTTGCTATGTTGCCCACGCTGGTCTCAGACTCTGAATATAAGTGATCTTCCTGTGTTGGCCTTCCAAAGTGTTAGAATTACAGGTGTGAGCCACCGCGCCTGGCTAATGAAGCATTTTAGAGGCAAATTGTGCCACTTCTACTATCTGGTTTTGGTTTAACTTTGGGGTCCTGTTTAACTCTATTTTTTTCACTGTGGTCTTTTTTTTTTTTTTTTCTTAAGTTTGCTTCTTAGAAAATTTCACATAACTTGTTTTCTGTAACAGTATATCATTTAATATAAAATTCCTTCTAGACAAACACCAGAAGTTGAAAAGACACAAAGTATGAAATAAATTCTCAAAATAGAGTAGTTAGGGTAAAGAATTATAAATCTGGGGCTTTTAAAATAGCTTTTTTTCCATCTCAGTCACAAACTTTAAAGCAGTCACTTTGTCTTCCCTGACTCAATTTCTCCACAAGTGAAAAGGACATAATAGTCCTCAGTGACTAGTTAGGATCCTTGATCGTGAACTGTGAATGGCTGGAAACATGGAAGGCTAATATTATCCCACTATTGTATGGGAGAGGCATCATGTGAATTAGTGGGAATCACCTTTATCAGTGAAGAAAAAAATCACTTGATGATTTGTAGGAATCTGGGGAGAATGCTCAGAATTTGTGGCTGAAATTTCTCTTAGGAAAAGAGAGAGAGAGATTGAGTGAGAACGAGAGAGAGACAGAGAGAGAGAGAAAGCGAGAGGCACATGCTAGAACAAAGCTCTTTTGATTTGTTCCTGGGAGTGGCTGGGTGTGTCAAGTCATCCCTCAGCCTGGATGCTGAGTAATCAAGTTACAATATTTGCAAAGCTTCAACCTATAGGTAAGAAAAAGCACCAACAAAACAGTTTCCTAGGTTATTAAATATTTGGTCCAATGATTACTTGTGTTGAACTAGAGGAAGTTATTGCTTCATAACATTGTACAATGAATGAATGAATAATTCTTTCTTTGAGCTATGTATCTCCCCTCCAAAAAACCTGCTCTTTTTAATATATAGTCAATAAAATGGTTTTTGTGGCAAATAAAAAGAGGGGAAAACATTATGGATTATTTTTGAAATTATAGAGCAAATGCTTTTTCCTACAAACGGGTGTATTCTTTGTCACTGAATATTTTTTTAAAAAATCATTTATTTGGAGGGGCACCGTGGCTCATGCCTGTAATCCTAGCACTTTGGGAGGCTGAGGTGGGCGGATCAAGAGGTCAGGAGATCAAGACCATCCTGGCCAACATGGTGAAACTCCGTCTCTACTAAAAATACAAAAATTAACTGGGCGTGGTGGCGGGCGCCTGTAGTCCCAGCTACTCGGGAGGTCGAGGCAGGAGAATCACTTTAACCTGGGAGGTGGAGGTTGCAATGAGCTGAGATCGTGCCACTGCACTCCAACCTGGGCGACAGAGTGAGACTCCGTCTCAAAAAAAAAAAAATATCATTTGTTTTACAAATATAAAGCGTTTGGGATGAATCAGATGCACTGGTTGTCAGTATATACAAAGAGAACTGGAGGAAAGGTAGCTGGTATTTAAGGAAATGTCAAACTGACTTCAAATTTACAGGCTGAATTCATCCTTAGTTGAATTACTGTCAGGTAGGGTTATTTCCCACTCATTCATTCTCTACCCACTATGTGACAGATACTATTCTAAGTTCTTGGACTACATCAGTGAATAAAACAGACCAAAAAAACCTGCTTAGATTTTAGCTGAAGGAGGCCATCAACAGTAAACATAATAAGTGAATTGCATAGTATATCATATCATATAGAAAACTTTAAAATCTGGCTTTGTATCTGCTTCTTATAGGTTCAAATTTCATCAGGAAGAAGGGAGATCAAAAATACTCGAGAGTTGACTATTCATGGGCCCACATAAAAAGCTTTTCATGAGGCAAGAGACTGAAGATTTTAACAGGATAATAACACCTGTAAAATAACTTTGTTATTTTGATATTGTTGCTGTCTGAGTGATTAGTATGAGTAGAACCTTTTTTCTTATAAGTCTGATGCTTCTAAGTCCACATGTTAACATGATTGACATGACAACTTTGTTCTTTCCAGGCATTTCCTTCAGGATGTATGTATTTTTTTTTTTTTTTTTTTTTAACAGTGTAACAATTAGTGTAGGTATCTGACTTACAGAAATGCAAAGCTAAACTGTAGTTGGCTTGAGATCCATAGTTAGGTCTTATTCTGGGTCTTGCCCTGGGTCTGACAAACTCAACAAATGCTTATTCAGTCAATCACAGACTCCAATCAAAATGTCTAGTTAAAACAGGGAAGCAGAGTAGAAACCTGTTGAATGCAGAAGACATTCTTGAGGACACTCTTTCCTAAAATTAATCAGCAGGCATGTTCTCCAGAAACTAATTTGAAATTGTGTAATTTAAAAAACATGAACTACTTGTATAATTCCATCTTCTCCCACTTTTCTGTTTTCTAGTGTCTTTTTAGATAGAATTCTAAAGAACTTAAAATTATGGCTGCTGTGGAAAAGAATATTACTGGGAAACGGGTCTTCTCAGTCAAATAGAATCACACTTTTAATACTCTTACCACTGAATGGGAACCACTTTTTTTTTCCTACTGTTCTGCCTAAATCAACAGTGTGTTTTGTCAATGATGTTATACCTGAGACTTGTGAGTCCTTGCCTTACTTGGGTTCAGAGAGAGTGAGAACATTTGGGTACAGGGTCTGACCTCCGGAGATATTTCAACAAGTGAAAACTTTTGACAGGGAATGTTCTGTTTAATCTTTTGTTAACATACCTGTCCAATATACCTTGTGTCATCCCAGCTCTGGACCTCCATTCTCAGGCTTAAATGGTCTCCTGATGTCCAATGACGTTGCCTCCGTGATCCTTCCCCAGTCATAGCCAGACTGAAAAGGTTCCACTCATCTCTGAACTCCTTTTGTCCATTGCACCTCTCTTATGTCCCTCATTACGTGCCTCCAGATACTTTCTTCTGTTTCTTATCCTACTGTACCCTTTGGGGAAAGGGAACACGTCTTATAGCCCCAGTCAAATGGTGCCTCTACCTTTCATACAGTTAGAATCACCCAAAGGCATTTCGTTTGGACTTCCTTGGGTGTTGTTGAATTCCTGTCATTGGAAATGTTTCTGCCCAGGCTGAGCAAGCACTGAACAGGAGTGTTTTAGAGGGAATTACAACATCAAAAAGGAGAATAGAGAAGCTCTACCATTTAAGTGCAAGTCCCTTGAAATCTGTAGACCACAGTAGCAAGCACCAAACAGGTGTTCAACAAATGTGGTGAATTCAATGTCAATAACATGCTCCAGCCTTTTGTCCACTATTCCCCAGGCCTGCCTAACCAATGGGCAAAGTGGTACTAATTGCCATCATTAGGAAGCACATGCTATGTGCCAGAAACTATGTAAGAATTGTCTCTTCATCCATCTCTGTCTATATCTCATTTTATAGATCTTATTGACAAATGAGGACTATATATAGATCTCATTTTACAGATGAGGAATCTGAAGCTAAAGAGATTAAGCAATTTGCTCAGGATTTCTCAAGCAATGAGTGGTTAGATTTAGTTTGCAGATTTATGACTCTGCTCCCAAATTCTCATTTTCCCTCCTACAGCTGGATAATAGAATTTTTAAGAAGCATCTTTCCACACCTCCTCACCTATGACCTTCCCTCCACTTGCTCCACTGATGCCTAAAATTCTGTTTTTGGAGTTCACTTAGTTTATGACTTTAATCCCGGTTAACACTAAAATACCTAGGACATGGGGGAGGGGAAGCTGTTGATCAATCTTAGCTTAGTAAGTTTAGTATAGCGAGTTGCTCTTATTCATTAATCAACAAGCACTTACTGACTGCAGACTGTACATCAAGTCTGTACCAAACATTGGTGTTATAAAAATGAACGAAACTTGGCCCTTACCTTTAAAATTGTTGTAGTCACATATAGGATAATGTAAGAGATTATTATGAAACAATGTAGTAAACGCACAACAGGGAATTCTAGATAAGCACAGCAGAAAAGCAACCAGATCAGTTTCAGGTCCTTTCCTGAGACTGATTCGGCTGGAAGGGAGTAGGTCCCACCAAATGGAGCTGTGGGAAGACAGGAGGACAAAAGCAGGCTCCTCAAAGAGATTTCAGAGCAGAGCTGCATACTCCTTTTTCATTTTGTTTCTTTTGCTCTGTCACCCAGGCTGAAGTACAGTGGTTAGCTCACGGCTCACTGCAGCTTTGCCCTCCCAGGATCAAGCGATCCTCCCATCTCAGCTTCCCAGGTAACTGGGACCACAGGCATGCGCCACCACACTAGGCTATTGTTTTGCATTTTTTGTAGAGATGGGATCTCACCATGTTGCCCAGGTTGGTCTCAAACTCCTGGGCTCAAGCGATCTGCTCACCTCAACCTCCCAGAATGCTGGGATTACAGGTGTGAACCACCGCACCAGGCCTGAGTAATCCTAATCACAGGATTTTAAAAAGAAACTTCCTGCGCCAGCCATTAGCCATATCTCCTATCACTTTGGTAGTAAATATTCTGCTGATAGTACCTAATTTTTAAGTAGGCACTGTGTTTATACATATATCCATTCCTTCTTTTTTAAATTGCCTTTTGGTTTAATGGGCAGCTACCTCTTTTGGCATCTAGCAGAATGAGCTGCTGCAGTTTACACCAAAAGAATGGAGATCAGAGTACTTTTTGTGCCACTAACGTGTTTGAGAAATTTATAGTATTACTATCATCACATATTCCTTTTATTTCATGTAATATTTCACCTTCCGGTCCTGCGTGGGCTGAGAGGATTGCTGTGCGCATGTCTGTACGTATGCATATAGCTCACAGCCCCTTCCTGCCCGAACATGTTGGAGGCCTTTTGGAAGCTGTGCAGACAACAGCAACTTCAGCCTGAATCATTTCTTTCAATTGTGGACAAGCTGCCAAAAGGCTTGAGTAAGAGCGGAGTGCTGCTGAGGCGGGGCGGGGCGTGGCGCTGGGCTGGCACAGTGGGCGTGGCGGTGCTGCCCAGGTGAGCCACCACTGCTTCTGCCCAGACACGGTCGCCTCCACATCCAGGTCTTTGTGCTCCTCACTGGCCTGTTACTTTTCCACGCATTTTCCAGGATAACTGTGACTTCAGGTAAGCAAGGTGGGGTAGCAGGGCTGGTGACTCCTTTTTCAGGAAAATTCATAAAAATCATTATTTGAGCTGATTTGAGACGGTGAACAAAATGGCCATAAAGGGGCTGTTTTCAAAGATGGGCTGTCGGGTTGAGTACTGTCGCCTCTCATCCCCCATACTGGCAATATTTCCAGCTCCCAACCCTTTGGGCACCAGGAACACCATATAGGGAATAAAATCACTTAACCATACAAGGTAAGAATATGAAGAAGTCACATGGCTCAGAGGTTTTGGTGGTAGAGGGGTGCAACGGTGACTCACGGAGGAGAAAATACTTCTGAGGACATTTTCAGGCCTACCTTGGAACTCAGAATGAATTTTGCAATGCTAGTTTCAGAAAGGGTATGGCACCCACAAACTGGGAAAGTTTAGAAGTATTGGTGTGTCTGGTTGGCTCTTCTCCCTGGCTGACATTGTAAGGCTGAGATTTAGGCGTATGGACTGCCCTTCTTTTTGGCATTTTTTAAGCATCAGATCACTGTTTATCTACTTGCAACTATATTTGTCTAAGCGGAAATTACTCTCCCTCCAGTTTTCTGGGTTTCAGCATAGCTGGGACTTATAAATTGGGCTTAAATTGGGCTGCTTGTAGTTTCTTACTCATATGCTGTATGCTTTTTTTTATGGCTTCATTTAAGCATATCATATGAAAAGCCAACATGCCAGGCTATTCCAGAGACTCATAATCAGATCCTCGGAGCTGGGGGCTCTTAGACATGTTTCAGCCCAGCCCCCTCATTCTGTAGATGAGGAGTGGAGCTCACAGGGGTGACGTGGTGCCCAAAGTCACACCGCCTGTAAGTGGCACTGCTGAGATTGAATCAGGCTTTCAGGCTTGCAGCTCGGGATGTTTCCACAACACCATGGGTTCTGTTACCATCTTTTTCACCCACTACACCTCCTGAGAGGTTTTCAATAATGAGTTCCAAACCTCAGTCCCCGCCAGTTAGTGTAAGTGTTTGATGGGTTCCTTCATGGGTGGAGATGAAGCCTGTCTGAGGAAAGGAGTCTCCAAAGGAAATGAGTCAGCAGGTTTATATCTTTGCTTCCTAACGCCTTGAATTGTGCCACTTCAATCCCTCTAGGTTGCGGATTGACTTTGGGGCTATGCAGTCTCAGCGATTTGGGGCATTCTGGTGTGGCTGAGTCTGGCTGTAAGTTTACTGCTTGGCAATAGTGGGCTGGGTCAGCGGTCAAGGTCAGGCTTCTAAAGAGACAGGAGAAGCTATGATGCTTCAGAGCAAAGCAGATGCCCCCCTGCCATGGGAAATTAAAGCAATTAATCTCATCACTAATAGCTGTAATGTACTTTCTTGCCCATAAAGCACTTTTCATATACATTGATTCACTTAATCACTTCGTTTAGTCCTCATATTCTTTCACATTGCAGAAACTACAAAATATCCTGTTTTCTTAATCCTGCACATCCTTTGCTGCTCAAAGACTTAGAATGTGGACAACGGAGGTTGTGTTTTTTTGGCATTCCATTACTGATATTATAATAGGCAAGGTTTCTCATGGCATTCCCTAAGGACTAGTTACACCAAATACTTGAGAGATGTTTTTCACCATGTCTCTCCATCTTTAAAATGAGGCGGGCTAGGCTAAGTGATATCTACAATACTCTCACACAGCAAAAAGGTAGTTTTTTTTTTTTCTTTTTTTTGAGACGGAGTCTTGCTCTCTCACCCAGGCTGGAGTGCAGTGGCACAATCTTGGCTCAATGCAACCTGAGCCTCCCATGTTCAAGTGATTTTTCTGCCTCAGCCTCCCAAGTAGCTGGGATGACAGGCACGTGCCGCCACGCCACTCCCGGCTAATTTCTGTATTTTTAGTAGACACAAGGTTTCACCATGTTGGCCAGGCTGGTCTCGAACTCCTGACCTCAAGTGATCCGCCCACCTTGGCCTCCCAAAGTTCTGGGATTACAGGCGTGAACCACTGTGCCCAGCCAAAAGTTAGTTTTTATGGGATGAAAAGACTATGTTCATAGCTCTGTTTAAATATGCACACCTGTGATGTGTGGTTGAAGAGTGTGGTTGATGGTCTATAAGTAAAATGAACATATATTGTTCAAATCAGGATATGTTTGAGAGTAAATGGGGCACTGTTATTAATGTCAAGACAACAAACATAAACCAGGATTGTCCCAGGCAAAGTGGGATACATAGCAAACCTATCCACAGGACATTTTTTTTTCACCCAAATGGTCTAAAGACAAAAAATTTGAGGGCCATTGGCTCAGATGCATAAAAATCTTAGGAAATCTTTATACAAAGACCAGTGACAACCTATAAGTCTAGAGAAGTGAGCACAGCCCCTACCCCCAGCCCAGTACATGTGTCTCTATTCATTGGGGCCACTTGCAGTCTCTGAATTGAGTCAGTTCTCTTTGTCCCGCATTTTTGCAAGCCTAACTTCTACTTATCCTGTAGGACTCAACTATAGTGTGACTTACTCAGTTGTCACTGTCTCCGAGAAGGTGTCACTGAAGTTTCTAGTATGGGGGAGTCTGTCACTGCTGGGGATCCCATAGTGACTTGTGTACTCATCAAAACACAACATTCATCATGCCACTAACTGACAACTCCTTGGAGGCAGGGGCCATGTCGTGTTCACCTTTGTTTTCTTAATGCCGACCCTGACACACATTAGGTACTCAGTTAATACTTATTAGGTGAAAGCAACATCATACCAAGGGTTTACAACATAAGTGCCAGAAAGGGAACAAGGGCTTTCTTCAAGTAGAAAAATCACAGGGAAGAAGTTTTGTGACGATAAACAAACCATGCAGGATATGTTGATATCTTCAAGAGAGACTTCAGGACATGTGAGATTTTTGGAACTCGAGAGACTTCTGAGAGAACAAAGACCAGCAAAGTTGCAATTACCAAGAAAGCAGGTGGTAAGGTGTGGCGGGGAAGTGCCAGGCTGGGAGCTAGAAGCAATGAATTCTAGGTCTGGTTTTGCCACTCTCACTCCCTGCGTGGGTGGCCTGGGAGACTCACTTCATCTTTGTCTGCCTCACTTTTCTCATCTGTTAAACGAAGAGGTGTGGCCAGCCTAGATCCTCTCCAAGATCTTGTCCCACTTTCAAGGTTTATAATTTAGCACAGATTGTGAAAGCAAGCTACTTGGAAATAAGTTCTTAAAACTGCATTTGTATTACTACTTAAACTTCCATCTCATTGTTCTATGGTTAAAATAAAGTTCCTTTTTAAACTTTTAAGTGCCTGAAAGATGTAGCGTTTTCTACATTGCAACTATAAACGAAGTTCTCCTTGTTAAAATGGTTACAGGGTTTTCACAGAAATGGAAGAAGACCCTTGTGACAAGGCAGTAAAATGGAACAAAATTTGTAGCAATTTTAGCACTTTCAACAGAAGTCATTAGGCACATACATTTACCATACAGGAATTGCTAACCTCTACTCTGGTACTTACAATTTTTATAGCATTGGATCATGCAAAATGGTCTGTGTAGAACTTTGTATTTTTTTCAGGGCATGTATTGCTAACATTGCTGAGGTTTGTTTAAATGCTTTGATTGTCTTGCAACACAGTCATGTGGCAATTGTGGCCAAAGTCATCTTTTGAGCTACCTCAGACCAGATCAACTTTATAGAGTTTTTAGGTCACTTGGGACTAATCACAGAACCACTGATCAGATTTACCAGGAAACATTTGATTGATTACTTAGTGACCTTTCCTGTTTCCTTTGGCCAGCATCAAACAACGCTGTTGCGGCTGGGACCGCAGATACTAAGGGCTGTGTGACCTTGCCAGAAGTGAAGGATAATTTTCTAAAAAAGGAACCAGTCAGCATAGGAACAGGAAGGCAGATCTCTTTGTGTTCATGCACTGATGAAAGCAACATCATACCAAGAGTTTACAACATAAGTGGCAGAAAGGAACATCGGCTTCTTCAAGTAGGAAAATCATAGGGAAGAAGTTTTGTGTCGATTAAACAAACCATGCGGATATGTTGATATCTTCAATGCACTGAGGATTAGCATGCAAAGGAAGGGACTCACTCAAGGGGAAGGTCTGCTGGTGGTGAGACATAGCCCCGGAGATGTTAGGATGTCAGGTGTGCATCGATTCACATCTCCAACAGGGACCTGGATTGCAACAGAGCATTAATTGTATTGTGTAATTAACCACACTAAAAGCCATAATGATCTTGTATCCACAATCATTTAGACTAAATATATCTCAGAATGTTATGATGAGTGAATGAATAATGCTTTAGTTGAACAAAATGGTAAAATGAACATCTCCTCACCCTTTGATCCACTTCTAAGATCCATTTGTAGGTGTTTGCAGCCAAACTCCCTCAGCAGATTAATTTAAGATCTTAAACACCATTTTTCTATACAAAGGAAATCACTAGAATATAGTTTGTTATTGACTATGCAAAATTATTCTAGCTTCTCTTGGAGTATAATAAATACATGCTGGGAGGAACTACTTGTGTTTGTTAAAGCAGTTTGTGTGTTTTCATATTATTATCAGTGTGATTAGCTCTCAACTTGTGGAAGTGTTAAGAAGCTTGCAGGGATATAAGTTTAGGCTTCTCTATTTGCTGAAGAAATAACTCATTATTTCTTGTACATGTTGAGTTTATTAATATTAATTTTGCTGCAGAAGGAAGTCAGGTTTCCTATTCTGAAAGTCTGTCCACTGATTTCCCAAACCTTTTGTGAAGTTTGTTTATATTTTCCCAGTGGTGGGCACACTGGGTGAAACACTCCACAGGCTTTCATTTTTGCCTCAGTATACTCTGCTGACCTCAGTATACACCTCATGCCAGTCACCTTTCCCTGGGGTGTGATGTCACCTGTTGGCCCTCGCCCCTACCCTGGGGGGAGAAGGAGTAAGGTTGTAGGCTTTAAAGAAAAGTGAGAGGCCCACCTGACTTCAGGGAGCCTCGTGGTGTATTTGCAATGGGAACACTGGCCTGAGTGCATGACTGTATTTATCAGGGACATATGGAGAAGGAGGAAGCCCGTGGAGATGACCAGTGAGCATGAACAGAGTCAACAAAACAGATTTTTTTTTTTGATAATGAACTCATTTTTTCAGAGTCCGAGATATAATCGATTTTAGCCCATTCTACACACAAGCCATAAAAAGGAGAATTCTGAAGACATGTTTAAGGACCAGGAGTCCTCTCCTCCATCTTATTCTCACGTCTTTGCATTCTGAATTTCTGTCCAGGTATAAGGTGCAAATTGCAATCCTATTCCTCATGCCTTTGACTCTTAACACGTGTTTGGGAACTGGCCAAAGGGAGTCCTCTATCTTAAGCAGTGCAGCTTCCTTTCTGATGCCAGGGTTCAGGTCCTACCTGAAGCCCTTCAATGTCACATTCGGCCCCTGTGTCTGTGTGCATGTGCCTGAGGCTTTGAGGGAACACTTCGAGTTTAATCCCTGTACTGCTCACCCAGGGGTAGTAATATCGATTGATTTCCCTCAGAAACATGCTCAGTGTACTCTGTATACTTCACCTCAGTATACTCTGCTGACCTCAGTGTACACCTAATACCAGTCACCTTTCCCTGAGGTGTGATGTCACCTGTCGGCCCTCGCCCCTGCCCTGAGGGGAGAAGGAGTAACGTTGTGGACTTTAAAGAAAAGTGAGAGGCCCACCTGACTTCAGGGGGTCTCATGGTATATTTTGCAATGGGAACACTGGCCTGAGTGCACGGCTTAGGCAGAGCCTCAGGAGTCCATGTAGTTCAGCTCTGCTCCCAGAAAGGGAAGCCCTGACTGCCTGAATTTACCTAATTCTCTTTGGAGTCTATCAGTAACTACTAGACTAAATAGGTAGGTAGACCTTTACTAGAACAGTGAAGCTTTTTAAATCTGAGGACCCCGTTACACTCTTAAAAATTATTGAGGACCCCAAATAACTGTTTCTTTAAAAATATGTAGATTATATCTATTATTATTTACCAAACTAGAAATTAAAACCAGACACATTTTGAAATGTTCATTTACTAATTTATTAAAATAATATAACCATTAAATACTAATATGAATAATATATATATATTTAATATATACACTATTTATTTTTATTTAAATTTTTAAAATTTCAATTGCTTTAGGGGTACAAGTGGTTTTTAGTTACACTGATGGATTGTACAGTGGTGAAGTCTAGGATTTTAATGTATCCATCACCCAAGTAGTGTACATTGTACCCAACAAGTAATTTTTTTTTTTTTATTATACTTTAAGTTCTAGGGTGCATGTGCACAATATGCAGGTTTGTTACATATGTATGCATATGCCATGTTGGTGTGCTGCACCCATTAACTCGTCATTTACATTAGGTATATCTCCTAATGCTATCCCTCCCCCGCACTGCTCCCCACAATAGGACCCAGTGTGTGATGCTCCCCTTCCTGTGTCCAAGTGATCTCATTGTTCAATTCCCACCTATGAGTAAGAACATGCGGTATTTGGTTTTCTGTTCTTGTGATAGTTTGCTGAGAATGATGGTTTCCAGCTGCATCCATGTCCAGTGAAAAAATATGAGAAGAGTGATATATGAGAAGAGTGATATCGTTTTTCATTTTTGCAAATCTCCTTAATATTTGGCTTAATAGAAGGGATGTCATATAGCCTCTGGAAAACTCCACTGTCTGTTAGAGATTGAGAATGATAATGTCTTAGTATTATTATGAGAATAGTTTTAATCTCATGGACCTGCTGAAAGGGTGTTAGGGACTGTCAGGAGTCAAGACACTACACTTTGGAAATTGCTGTTAGAATTACAGAGCTCTGAGATGTGATAAGATGCCTAGTTGCTGCTATATCCACTTTACCAGGCTACATATTTTGAAGTTGTTCTCTTTTCTTTAACTCCCATATTACTGATTATACTACTCATGTGTCTTGGGCAGCTCTGTATTCTAGTTATTGGTCTACATATCTGCCCAAAGAGACTATGAGCTTAGAGAAGGAGGAGGTCCACTGATCCTTGTAACACTCTGGGTAGTGTCTTACCCACAGATGCGTATTATGGACACAAACAATAACTGCTGCTGTTTAGTAAGTATTGTTATGTGCTGGGGGTCCTGCAAAGGCATTACTTACTCTAAGGGTTTTCTAGCACTTCTATCACAAAGCACCACAAACCAGGCAGCTTAAAGCAGCATAAGTTTTATTCACCCCCAGGCTAGGAGGCCAGTAGTTTGAAATGACGATGTCGGCAGGGTCATTCTGTCTCTGAAGCCTCCAGGGGAGAATGTTCCATGACTTTCTCTTGGTTTCTGGTGTTGCCAGCAGTTCTTAGCATTCTTTGGCTTGTGGAAGCATCCCTCCAATCTCTGCCTCCTTTGCCATACGGCATGTCCTTCACACAGGTGAAGACATTTGTGTCTTCACATCTGCCCTCTGTGTATTGTTTCTGTGTCTCTTCTCTTATTCCTTTAAGGACACCAGTCATATTGGATGTGGGCTCACCTAACTCCAGTGTGACTTCATCTTAACTAATGATGTATTAGTTAAGATATAGGAAATACCCTGTTTCCACATAAGGTCACATTCACAGGTAATGGGGATTAGGACTTAACATATCTTTTTGGGGACACATGTCAACCCATAACACTTACTAAATATGAAACTGAATCATGCAAAACTGCTGCAATTTGACTGTTTTTGTTTTATAAAAATTTTAACTTTTAGTTTAACTGAAATCCTAATGGAAACAATATGTGATAAATAAAACCAACTGATGTTGATTAGTGCTGTCAACTTTTCTGACATATGCTGGAGAAGAAGTGTGACCACTGGGCTCCAGACAACGGCCACAGTGGCTAAGCAGGCCCAAGACTGCAGAGTCGAGGCAGAGCTGCCACAGAGGACCTCATATGCCTTCGGACATTTGCCTGGAAGTTTCTTCACAACTGATCTTACTTTTGAATTTTCAGAAAGTTCCTTATTTCTTCTGAGATCATTACTTTGTTTAAATAGAATTCTTTTAGTGTTGGCAGAATGCAGGTGAGAAGACGTTAAAGATGCTTTAGAAATTAACCTCTCCCTTGTCCTTGCTTCCAGGCCCACAATGGATGCCCTGCAACTAGCAAATTCGGCTTTTGCTGTTGATCTGTTCAAACAACTACGTGAAAAGGAGCCACTAGGCAATGTCCTCTTCTCTCCAATCTGTCTCTCCACCTCTCTGTCACTTGCTCAAGTGGGTGCTAAAGGTGACACTGCAAATGAAATTGGACAGGTAAGCCCCAAACCTTGTTTCTACTTTAAGTGGGAATACAGTTATTAGAACCCATAGGCAGTGCCTAGGGAAAAAACGAATGGAGACTTTGTGTCCAGAATTGGTCAAGATTCAGAGTTGTGCCATTCCAGGACTCTCTTAATCTTTTTTTTTTTTTTGAGACAGGGTCCCACTACTCTGTCACCCAGGCTGGAGTGCAGTGGTGCGATCTCGGCTCACTGCAGCTTCCAGGTTCAAGCTGTTGATTGTTGTACCTCAGCCTTCCAAGTAGGTGGGACAACAGGCGCCTGCCACAATGCCCAGCTCATTTTTGTATTTTTAGGAGAGATGGGGTTTCACCATGTGGCCAGGCTGGTCTCGAACTCCTGACCTCAGGTGATCCGCCTGCCTCAGCCTCCCAAAGTGCTGGGATTACAGGCTTCTTAATCTGTTTTTAAATATGAAAGCTCACTTGTAGGTAATGCAACTCACATTTGGGACAGGCACCAGGCTGTGATGGAGAACCTGGAGATCTGCTGGGTAATCACAGTTTTTTTCATTTTGACTTATGATATTTTGAATTTACAATGGGTTGAGATGTAACCTCATCATAAATCAAGGAGCATCTGTATCATTATAGGGTTTCTTTCTGGCTATGGTTGATTATCTAGCTTTGTAAAGTTCTTAGACCTTCAAATGAGATGATTTTCCTGATTGTTCCATTTGAAGTCCTCATGTACTTTTAGATAATAAGTGAATGTTCTCCTAATTATGTTTCATTATTACTCTTATGCTAATCATTCTAGGTTCAACAGAATTTCTTTCCTATTAGCTCACAAGCATTTAAAAAGGGGACACCTTATTGCATTCATATGTGCCCAGAAAGTATGGCCCAGAAGAGTTATTTAGGTCAGGATGAAGAATTTGCATTTGGGACTTGAAGCAGCTTCACTACTGTGAAGAGGAGATGTATCTTCTTATCGAGCCTCATCTCTGAACTGCACAACTCCACTATCCCTACCCAATCTCCCATTCCTCATTTCTCATCTACCATTAGAGAAAGGCTAGAGAAAGAGAACTTCCTGGGAGTAGGTCTGTTCCTCAATAATTCCTCAAGATCTTCTCTGTACATGCAACTGGTTCCCCAGCAGTAGTTACCTGGGCTCTTTAATTTTCTGGCCTCCTCCATCCGTCTTTGGGCATGAGAGTTACGCACTGTCTGGGACCAGCCCATTTGACCCTGCAATGCTGAGGCTATGTAATTCACTGGCGCAATGTGCCGGTTTGGCGGCATTCGTTATCTGGGTTGTGGAATCAGGCCATGACCATTATGAGTTATGGAGTGAGGAGGGTATCATCTTATGCTGACATTACAAGTTGTGGTGCTGCAAGGCAGAAAAGGTGGACTATTGGTTGGAACAACAAAAAAGGAACAAAATACAATGATTTAAGCCCTTCAAATGATAATATCCTGGTTTTAAATGGCTTACAATATTATTACAAGAATAATAATTAACAGCTTGAATCCGTGTAATATTTTAGGTGTTTTACATGTAAGTAATTCTCATAACAACTGAGGAAAGCAGGTATTCTCAGACCATTTTACAGAGAGGAAAGGAGGCTCTGAAGAGTTGGAGAAGATTCTCTGAAGAGTTGGTGAAGGCTGGGATTCACAGGCAGGGCCGTGTGACTCTAGCCCACCCAGGGCAGCCCACCATTTGTTGTAGCTGTCCATCAGAAATGACACACCTTTTACCTGGCATTTGCTAAATCACCCAGAGGCACTAGACAGACTCTGGCTAGAGGCACTTGTCCTGAAATCTGATTCCTGCCTGATGATGGTCTCTCTTGGTATTAATCTCTCTCTTCTGGTCTCTGAATTGGATAGAAATTATAACCCAGCTTCATCGTTCTCCAAGTTTGGAAATCTTTCTGTGTGAGTATTAAGGGCATCACTTTGAAGAAAGGACAAATATTCTTGATAGTTGATTTGGAAGAGTACCTTTATGGTAGTGTTTCTCAGTGGGGACAACTTGTTCTCCCCTTCCCACTCTGGGGACATCTGGCCATGTCTGGAGACATTTTGGGTTGTCACAAATAGGGTAAGGATGCCTCTGGCATCTAGTAGGTCAGAGATGCTGCTAAGCTTCCTGCAGTACCCAGGACAGCCCCACAAAGACTCATCCAGCCTGAATGTCAATAGCACTGAGGTTGAGGAGTCTTGCTTTAGGGGAAATGGACAGGAGGATTCTGTATGCCCAAGGACATTGGTCATTATCACGTGTCCACTTCAGTGAAGCATCATTCAGAGGTAATGCTTTTCGGGTAATGGATTTTTCTCTTAACAGGTTCTTCATTTTGAAAATGTCAAAGATGTGCCCTTTGGATTTCAAACAGTAACATCGGATGTCAACAAACTTAGTTCCTTTTACTCACTGAAACTAATCAAGCGGCTCTACGTAGACAAATCTCTGAATCTTTCTACAGTAAGTTGTTAAAAGCAAGTAGCAAGACTTAACTTTTTACAAAGAGTGGTATTTTCATGCTGTTAGACCTATAACTTTTTCTCAGTGAAATTCTTTTCTAGGAGGTTCACTTGTGATTTGAGGCTTAAAATAAATAAATCCTAGTGGAGAGGTTAGGAGTATAGTGGGAGTCAATTGCAGTCACATCTTCTCACTCAAAATATAGAGAAGCTTATGGGCTTTCCTTTTCCCTCTCAAACAAATCTTACCCTTCCTCTTAGCTTCCTCTGAGAGAATGGAGAACAGAGTAATTAACTCTCTAATAAATGTAGCTCCATAGACAAGGAGTGTAAGACAGCTCATGATTTAAACTTCTTTCTCCTTAAAGAGCAGGGCATATGGCCTGGAACAATGTTTTAAGCTCTCCACCTCATTTGTTATGCACACAAAGTTCTGATGTTTCTCAAAATCAGTAAGAAAAATAATAACTATGAATTCACAATTTTCATCAGTCACAAATTAGTTTTGTTATGCTGGGCTGGTCAGATGGGGACCTCCACAGGCAGTTCTGGTTATTTAAGTTTAGCCATTGCTCTAAGGAATCATACAAACACCACTATGGTACCCAATGTTGTAATATTTTAAAAATCTGTATTTGAAACACACAGACAGTATTCTAGACTACATGGAGGTTCCCTGTGTACTTCAGTAACACAGAGTTGATTTAGTTCCTGTTTGGATGGTCAGAATTTCAAGCTTTCCAAATCTAAAAGCTAGACTACCAGTTTTTAAATATTTTGCCATGATTTTGCAACTTTCTGCAGTAGGTATTTTTGTGGTTAAGATCTTTTGAGGACATGGGTTACCAGATATTGTGAGTATATTTTTTGTTGCTTAAAGATACATATAACAACTATTTTTATTCCAACAATCATTGGAAGCATTAAAAAAAAAAAACTGAGATGTGAGTTGAAACCTGAGCATACAAAATTTCTAGAAGCTCCCTAAATGATCATTAAGGAGACAACACATTTTTATTGCTGGCACTGAGGACAATGGAGGCCCTGCTTCATCTGGCTGAGGCTTTCTAATATTTTCAGGTGAGATTGGTTCTCTCAGTCAATGGTGACAGTCAGTCCCAAGGCTGATCTGCAATTAACTGAAGCTAAGTTAATTGGCTAAGGCTGAAGCTGCTCTGAAGAAATTCAAGAAGCCCTGTGCTTGGAAGTGAACTGACATAACATTGAATCAAGTTATATTTAGTTTGGTTGAACTTCCATGCAACATCTGGAATGATCTTAACCAGACTAGGAGTTGTAAAGTTGTTTTTTTTTTTTTCCCCTTTGAGATGGAGTCTTGCTCTGTTGCCCAGGCTGGGGTGCAGTGGCATGATCTTGGCTCATTACAAAAGATTTTTTAAGACTGCTTTCCATTGCTCCTGCTAGGTGCACAGCATCTGCAAATTTACTAAAGGTCCAAACAAGTGTGGTCTGTGGAGGATCTCTCGCATCAGAACTATCTGGGTGTTAAAAGGGCAAGTTCTTGAGGCCCTTTTAACACCCAGGTACTTCTTATTGTCACGGTGGGAATGGGGTTTAGGGTTGCACATTTTAAATAAGCATTAGAGTAATAACTCCTGCTATGTTCTCTACAGCACTGTGTTTCCAACCTTAATTTGCAGATGGCATACCTGGAAGTTCTGTTAAAATGCATTCTCATTCAGTATGTCTGGGGTGGGGTCTGAGATTCTTCACTTCTAACAAGGTCTCAGGTGATGCTGTACACCACCTTGGACCACAGTTTGAGTAGCAAGGGTCTACAGGATATTTATTTAGTTCAGCAAGGACAAGAGTTTTCTGTTCATAATTCTCTTTTCTATACATTTCCTATATTCTAATATATATGTATCTGTAGACATACAACATTTTCATGTTTCTGAAATTAGAACCCGTAAGAGAATTGGGTATATTTAACATAGTGTTTCTTTTGTTTTCCTCAAAGCTGATATTAAACTGATAGATGCATTTAATAATTGAAATTGTCTTATAATTGAAAAAAAAAGAAACATTCAATACAAAGAATTTCACTGACTTCTACATGAGGTTTCAATTCATACAGTGTTACCAATTTTGAAAGCGTACATATAGCAGTTGATATTTAATAATCCTTTTGTTAGAAGAGAATAACAATGCAATAGCTTGACTACAGACTCTGATTTTATGAACTGCATGTTTTTCAGGAGTTCATCAGCTCTACGAAGAGACCCTATGCAAAGGAATTGGAAACTGTTGACTTCAAAGATAAATTGGAAGAAACGAAAGGTCAGATCAACAACTCAATTAAGGATCTCACAGATGGCAAGTACCCTTTAATTGTTCTGCTATCAATCACCAAGTAAACAAGGCCTTCCATCTCATAAATGCTTGCTCTAGGCATAAAAAAACATCTGGAGGATTCTCTGGATGTTTTTACTACACAAGCTAAATTCTTTCCCTTCCAGCCATGTAAACAACTTGGATTTCTGGGCATTTCTTGTATCATCTCATCACTTGGTAGAAACTGTTGGTGCTTCAGTGTTAGTCTACTTTGTCTTGCTCTCTGACGAGCTGTCACAGGCCCTAGTGGAATCCTAGCTGTGCCTCTAACAAAGTATGACTTTGGGTCAATCATGAGGCCATTTTTCAGTCTGGAAATAGAAGAATTGGATTATAACTTCATGATCCCTGAGGCCCCTTTCAGCTGACAAATTTTACAAATTTGTTAAGGAAAAAGGGACATAGGTAACATATGTATAAGAAAAACAAACCGGCCGGGGGCGGTGGCTCACGCCTGTAATCCCAGCCCTTTGGGAGGCCAAGGTGGACGGCTCACGACGTCAGGAGATCGAGACCATCCCGGCTAACAGAGTGAAACCCCCGTCTCTACTAAAAATACAAAAAGCCGGGCGTGGTGGCGGGCGCCTGTAGTCCCACCTATTCGGGAGGCTGAGGCAGGAGAATGGCGTGAACCAGCGAGGCGGAGCTTGCAGTGAGCCGAGATCACGCAGGGGCGACAGAGCAAGACTCCGTCTTAAAAAAAAAAAAAAAGAAAGAAAACCAAACCAAACCAAACCAAACTGTAGAGTCAGCCTTTCCGCGGTGCCGCAGCTCCCCATGCTGGTCGCTCCTCTGACAGCCCCAGGGTTCAAGAAGCTCCTAACCGGTTCTTTCTCCGGCTCAGTGCTTCTTCCAGGCGTCTCTCTCGTCGGACTCCTCGTTCCTCCCTTAAAATTCCCGGTGAGTTGTCTTCCCTGCTGGAAAAGAATTAGGGTTATGATAATTTTGAGGGCAAGTCAGTGACTTTGTCCCCCTTCCCAGTGAATATATGTATAATTACATCTGGAGAGACCCGTTGGGAGGCCGAATCTAGTCATGAAAGAATGAAGGCTAGGTAGTCGCTGCTGTCTAGGGAGGGATACACTTCCGGGGCAAGGGAGACCCACTTCCTGTGAGAATGACTAGCGCCGCCAGCTGCTCTCTCTCTGTACTGACTGAGAAAGTTCTAACGGGACAGTAACTGCCGGATGAGAACATGGAAAGAACAGGGTTTCTGGAGTCATTCAGCACCTAGATTCAAATCCAGACACTGATACTTCCTAACTGATATTTGGACACAAAGCTTCAATTTACAGAACTGTAAAATGGGGCACATGTTACCTGATTTAATTTTTTAAATTGTATTATATTGTAATTTATTTCAATAGGTTTTGGGGAACAGGTGGTTTTTGGTTACATGGATAAGCTCTTTAGTGGTTACTTCTGAGATTTTGGTGTACCCATCACCCAAGCAGTGTACACTGTATGCAATGTGTAGTCTGCTATCCCTCACCTCCTTCTAGGTGAGCCACCGGCCCGGCCTTTCTTTTTTCTTTCTTTCTTTTTTTCTTTTTTTTGAGATAGAATGTTGCTCTGTCGCCCAGGCTGAAATGCAGTGGCACGATCTTGGCTTACTGTAATCTCCACCTCCCAGGTTCAAGGGGTTCTCCTGTCTCAGCCTCCTGAATAGCTGGGACTACAGGTGCGTGCTACCATGCCCAGCTAATTTTTGTATTTTTAGTAGAGACGGGGTTTCACCCTGTTGGCCAGGCTGGTCTCAAACTCCTGACCTCAGGTGATCCGCCTGCCTCAGCCTCCCAAAGTGCTGAGATTACAGGTGTAAGCACTGCGTCCAGCCATGAAAAGACTTCTGAATTTGAAATAGGAGGCTCAGGATTGAAGTTGAAGCTCTGTCGTTTACTGGCTCCCATGCGTCTTTATTCTTCAGGTTTCTTCAGTAATACAATATATTTTCAACATATTATATAGCGTTGGCAGGACCAGTTACATAATTTGTGTGGTCCGAGGCAAAAGTATAATTGCTGGGCCTGTTGTTTAAACATTTATTAAGAATTTTGAGATGGTGACAGCTGAACATTAAACCAAGAGCAGGGCCCTTCACACAGGGGTCACAGGCCTGTAAAGTGGGCCCTGAACATTGGTCTGATAATTGGAGATTAGGTAAATGAAAACCCTTTATTAAAAAAACCTGTGGGCGAGGCTGGGTGCAGTGGCTCACGCCTGTAATCCCAGCACTTTGGGAGGCCAAGGCAGGCAGATCATGAGGTCAGGAGATCGAGACCATCCTGGCTAACACGGTGAAGCCCCGTCTCTACTAAAAAATACAAAAAAACTAGCCAGGCGAGGTGGCAGGCGCCTGTAGTCCCAGCTACTTGGGAGACTGAGGCAGGAGAATGGCATAAACCTGGGAGGCAGAGCTTACAGTGAGCCAAGATCCGGCCACTGCACTCCAGCCTGGGCGACAAAGCAAGACTCCGTCTCAAAACAAACAAACAAACAAACACCTGTGGGCTATTCAAATGTGAGGAGTTCTTTTTATTAAGGGATCACTTCCCTTGAATTGTTTCAGCTGTTGAGATTTAGCTTTGTTAATAATTGCAATTGTGATTGAGCCCCATGGTGATTACAGTTGACCTTGAGGCAATCAGCCTGTCTGCAAGGAGTGCAATTGAGGGAGTGGATGGAGAGCTGTGGGGTGAAGGGGAGAACCTTCAGACATGCTTTCCAGCTGAGGAAACTAGAACAGTTCCTTGGCCTCTCTGAGCCTCTGTTTACTGCACTGTAAAATGGAGATAATGATCTTTGCCTTATAGGATGATTGTGAAAAGAGTGAGATAATATATGTGAAATTCTGGCATTAAGAAAGTGATTATGTATTTTCATTCAAGAGCACAGGCTTTGGAGTCAGAAATTGCTGGCTTTGAATCCTGAATCCACCCTTGTTTATATATCATCCTTGGAAAGTGAGTTATCATCACTGAGTCTCAGCTTCCTCATTCATAAAGTAGGAAGAAATATATATTATGTGTATCAAATAGCTTGTATACTGCTTGACACAGAATAAGCATTCAGAGCGGTAGCTGTGTTTGCCTTCTTATTTCTCTTCCTTTCTTCCCCCTCCTTCATTCTCCTCTCCCAACCTCTTTGGTAGATCTGGTTGTGTCAAGGTAGAAGGAGAGAAAAGAGTCCTGAAATGTGATGGTTGGAACTACCAGGTCTTACATGGTGTGACTTCATGAAGTGGTAAATACTCAGCGAATATGCATGTGAATTTCAGATGTAGTTTGGAAGAATAATTCTGCTACTTGTGTTTTCCTACAATTGTTGCAGGCCACTTTGAGAACATTTTAGCTGACAACAGTGTGAACAACCAGACCAAAATCCTTGTGGTTAATGCCGCCTACTTTGTTGGCAAGTGGATGAAGAAATTTCCTGAATCAGAAACAAAAGAATGTCCTTTCAGAGTCAACAAGGTATGTGGGGCAGTATGTAGCAATAAAAGGAGCCCAATTATAGATGTGAAAAATTATAGGGACAGAGCGGGGCATAAATCCATTCCAATGAGGAACCTGAAGGCACGGTCAGCAAAGTGCCTTTCCTGAGATGAACAGCTGGAAGGTAAGTGGTACAAAAAGAGCCAGAATCCAGAGGCCCTCCTTCCTCTTTTCCAGAATGTCTTCAAGGATCTGAGCTAAGTGAAACTTTATAGAATTTATAACCCAGCGAGGAAAGCTAAGTCACTGGCTGAAAAATAGCTACAAACATCTGAGAACTTTAGCAGAAAAGGAAAAGACCAAACTCTGTTATCAGAGGACTTTGGATTATCATGAAACCTTGACATCTAGGAATCTTGTTGCTGATTAACTTCTCTAACATCTCATTTTCTTATCTGTTGATAGTGAAGTATATTGTTCTGGGATTTTAATTTATAATTTATAAGATGCTTTGATGGCTAGGTGTGGTGGCTCACGCCTGTAATCCCATGACCTTGGGAGGCCGAAGCGGGCAGACCACCTGAGGTCAGGAGTTGGAGACCAGCCTGGCCAACATGGTGAAACCCTGTCTCTACTAAAAATACAAAAATTAGCTGGGCATGGTCGTGGGTGCCTGTAATCCCAGCTACATGGGAGGCTGAGGCAGGATAATCACTTGACCCTGGGAGGCAGAGGTTGCAGTCAGCCAAGACTGCACCACTGCACTCCAGCCTGGGCATCAAGAGTAAAACTCCATCTCAAGAAAAACAAACAAACAAAAAAACCCAGATGCTTTGAGGCACTGGCTGTGAAAAAACAAAGTATCGCTTACTCATCAGCATCACTGGAAGTCATTATGGGGAGAATTAAGAGCCTGTTTTGTAGGCTGGTCTCATTGATACTGTTGAAGTAAATATGTTAAAATAATTAATAGACAGTGGGCACAGTGGCTCATGCCTGTAATCCCAGCACTTTGGGAAGCCAAGGCGGGCAGATCACAAGGTCGGAAGTTTGAGACTAGCCTGACCAACATGATAAAACCCCACCTCTATTAAAAATACAAAGATTAGCCAGGCATGGTGGCATGTGCCTATAATCCCAGCTACTTAGGGGGCTGAGACAGGAGAATGGCTTGAACCCAGGAGGCAGAGGTTGCAGTGAGCTGAGATCATGCCATTGCACTCCAGCCTGGGTGACAGAGTGAGATTCCATCTCCAAAAAAAAAAAAAAAAAAAAAAAGAAAATAGAAATAGGTCAAGTACCTCTTTTGTAAATGAGACCAAGACCAAGGAACTGAGACTGGAAATTTGACCCATTTTATTGGAAAACCCAGAGATCTATATGATGATGTGATGTGGTCTCCTTGGGTGGGATCTGGCTTGTGTTAGACTGGAAGCAGCACTTCAGTTAGTACAATACTTAAAGGTAGCTTAGTTACCTTGTAGCTCCTATGCATCAGTTCTAGTTTTCATGCTTCTCCCAGTACTTAGAGTACCTAGCATCAATATCTTGTTTTTGCCAAATATGGTAGCACCTTCTTAATGCTAGCATCCATGAGGAAAAGTCCTGCAAGATACAATCTACACCTGGGTTAGCTGGATGGCTTCCATTACTCTTTCTTTCTTTGTTCCCATGGAATTTTTATTCATACTTCCCTCTGTCCCCTCCCAGAATACGCTTTGCACAGTGAAATCTGTTTGCTTATGTAGATCCCCTACTAGTGCATGGGATTTTTAAGGTAGGGACAATGCCTTATTCATCTCAGTGTCTACAATTTCTGGCCAAGTCCCTAACACATCAGTAGGTGCACAGCAAATTTGTTGAATGATCAGTCCCTAAGGGTCAGTTTGTTTAAACAATCAGTGGCAGACAAAACCTGACCTTCCTGAGCTTGGCTTCCCAACTGCAGTGGTCTTCTCAAAACTGACTGCAGGGACAGAATTGACCCTGCACACAAGAGGTCTGTCTGAGATTCTAGAGACACACTTTAGGCTCTTCACATTGTTGTGTTTTGCACACACAGGTCGTTGAGTTTTAAACATGGCTTTTTGACCTTCTCAGTGTTGTCTTTTATGTGGAGTGGAAGTGCAACGTGACTTTACCCAGCCTCTACTGTGAGTTAGGGAGGGGTGTTGGCCCCACTGGCCCTGATGGCATCCACACACCCTTTGTTGTCATGGAGTGACCCCTCTGACTCCTTTGATCAGTGATTGGCTCTCCTCCCTGGCAAGGGCTGCCAAAGGGTTCCTAACTCTATTTAAGTGAAATCTGAAACAAGTTGCCAATGGTGCCTCTCACCAAGGCCCCGAGCCAGCCTGGAAGGAACACCATGAAAATGTTGCAATAGTCAATGAGTAGAATGTGGACTTTTGTGTCAACCACACTAAGGGTTGTACTTTTTTCATTAAGAAAGTATTAATATGTGTTTTTTGAGAAGGGAGAAAGAATGTGTGCTATTCCTTTATTCTTGCTGTTAAATCATAAAGCTAGGTTATATAAGATCCTGGAAACTCAGCCTTTATGAACAGAATTAATAAGAGTTTGAAATGTCATTGATCTCTCAGTGTTTCACTTGATAAAGCAATAAAATGCTATTCACAACTGCATGAGGCTACACCCTTCTTTTGAATGCCGACGCTATTACTTCTCCTTTGTTTTCTTTGAATTGCTTTGTCAGCCCTTGAACTTTCTGAGTGACGTTACTAAACCTTTTCTCATGTCCTGTAGTGTCTCCAGTAAGGGTTAAATTGGTGAAGCTATATTATTAAAAGTTTAGTACTTATTCTGATAAATATATCATCCATATATATCTATATTAATATATATGTTGTATTATATTTTCTGGGATAGATAGTCTTTATTTGGTCCTCTTTTCAGAAGATATGTCTCAACATGTGTTTCAGAAAATAAAGTACCCATAGTCAGTGCTGATAAGTGAAATTGATGACAGTTTTTGGAGGCTACAACTATGTGCACATTCAGAAACTATTAGCAGTCTAACCTTTTGGAGATTTTTTTTTTTTTTGAGTTGGAGTCTCACTCTGTCACCCAGGCTGGAGCACAGTGGTGCGATCTCTGCTCACTGCAAGCTCCACCTCCCGGGTTCACACCATTCTCCTGCCTCAGCCTCCCAAGTAGCTGGGACTATAGGTGCCCACCACCACGCCTGGCTAATTTTTTGTATTTTTAGTAGAGATGGGGTTTCACCGTGGTCTCGATCTCCTGACCTGATGATCCGCCCGCCTCAGCCTCCCAAAGGGCTGGGATTACAAGCATGAGCCACCATGCCTGGCCCCGTTGGAGATTTTTAGACAAATTTCTTTAGGAGTAATATATTTTAAGACAATATCCTCTTTAGGAGAAATAAAGGGAAGAATTATCTGTTAACTTCCAAGTTAGTATGTTTTCCTATAATTCTGTTTCTGATTACACATAGAGTTGAAATCTTCCATTATTTATCAGCCAGATATTCAGTGAGCACTACAAGCTGGGATAGAAGTGAGCACTACAAGCTGGGATAGAAAATAAGACTTAGTTTCTGCCTTGACTGTATTCTAGTTGGGGTTGGAAGTGGGAAGACAATCACCAGATAATATTTCTAACACTGTGGCAAGTGTTAAAATAGAGGTATATACAAAAGTAAAATAAATAAGGTTTAACTGTGCTTGAGAGAGGGATTGGGGAAGGTTCAGCTTAGTATTTAAAGATACCAGATGCAAGTTTACTGGAGTATTATCCTTGCAGGCTTGGTATGAGGCTTGAAATTTCTCCCCAAAGAGATTTAGTTAACAGGCAAATATCCCATGGGAGGTATACGTCAATAGGTTATACTACATTGCTGTCAGTCTTTTACATCTTAGTGTGGATTAATTTTCCTTCAGGAAATCAGTCATCTGTGGAGCAGAGACAGGAGGCCAGGTGTTAATAGGGGCAAAGAGAAGAGAAGGCCTGGGCAGTGCTTGGAGATAAAGACTTGAGTGATCAGACCCTTCCATGGGCTCCCTTTAAGAAGACAGGGCGAGACCAAAGGCTAAAGTTGGGAGAGTGAAAAAATGCAGACCACGGCATTACTTATTTCTCCAGCTCTGATCTGCTGTTTTACTAGCAGTCTAATTAGGCCTGTATCTGCCTCCTTCTTGAATAGCCCAGAGACTTCAGCTAAACAGCCTTCCTACAGCAGCTCCCCACTTTAGGAGGCCAAACAGGAGTTCTAGACCAGTGTTGTCTCCCGGGACATTGACACAGCAGCCAAGTTGATTGGTGCTGGGGCAGACACAGTTGGTGTGGCTGGTTCAGGGACTGGCATTGGAACGGTGTTTGGCAGCTTGGTCATTGGCTATGCCAGGAACCCGTCTCTCAAGCAGCAGCTCTTCTCCTATGCCATTCTGGGCTTTGCCCTGTCTAAGGCCATGGGGCTGTTCTGTTTAATGGTCGCCTTTCATATTCTCTTTACCATGTGAGGCTCTGTGGGGGTCACCTGCCTGTCCCTGCTGCTGCAGTTCTACACCATTCCTGGTGCTGGGCTATGCTAAGCTCTATCATTGAACACAATGTTTCTGAAAAAAAAAAAAAAAAAAAAAAAAGAGCAGCGCATACAGTGGAGCTCAAAGGGACTTAGAGATAATTTTAAAAAGACTTAGAGATAATTTTAAAGAACGTTTTCCTTTTTAAAAATTATGCAATACTCCAAGCATTCAGAAAATGACAGAGAATAATAAAACAAACACCCATATACCGATCAATCGTCTTTTTGAACTTCATATTTTGCCTTAATTATTTCAGAATTTTAAAGAAAAAGTATAAGAACAGTTGCATTGCTTTGTATGTATCCCTTCACTGCTCACTCCGCCGTCCTGTTCCTCTTTCTTCCTTCCCAGTGGTAACCATTATTCTGAATTTACAATTTACAATTTCTTCATTCTACTGACAAGAATACTGAGGCCTAGAGAGACTGAGTGACTTGCTCAAGGCCACAGAATCTGTTTATGTCACATTTGGGACTAAAAACCAAGGTTCTCATCTTCAATCCAGACTTTGTTCGTTAGCTCGGATCTGAGTAGGTGGCAGTATAGCGGGGAGTGGGCAATTCAAACCAAAGACAAACGGAGAGGTCACAACAAATACTGTTTTGTTCTGCTATATGCTAAGTTTGTTGTTGTTATTGTTCTGTTTTGTTTTGAGACAGAGTCTCGCTCTGTTGCCCAGGCTGGAGTGAGTGCAGTGGTGCGATCTTGGCTCACACCAACTTCTGGCTCCCAGATTCAAGCAATTCTCCTCCCTCAGTTTCCCAAGTAGCTGGGATTACAAGCTTGTGCCACCATGCCTGGCTGATTTTTGTATTTTTTAGTAGAGATAAGGTTTCACTATGTTGGCCAGGCTGGTCTCGAACTCCTGACCTCAAGTGGTCTCCCAAAGTGCAGGATTACAGGCGTGAGGCACCACGCCCAGTCAGTTTTTGAAATTAGGTATTTTATTAGGAAAAGCCATATGAATGGTTATGTGGGTTTGCAGTAGAATTTATTTTCAAGTCAGCTCCACCAGGAATAGTTTAAAGATCTCATAGGCATCTGTAATGAATAACAAACATTGCCTGTATTTTCAGCTGTACAGTCTTATTTTTAAGGTTTGATCTATGCAAATACAGTATTATATATAGTTCCTGTAATGTGTAACATGTAGATTATAAAGTATATGAATAACTTTTCAAAGGAACACAAACTCTTCACAGGACAGTCTCTGGTTTGGGTGCCATACAGTTTGGATCTCGGTGGATGATTAATTATAAGCCATAATAATCTGACACTATGTCAAGAGCAAATTTGTGTGTATGTATATGTATATATGTACATATATTTATGTGTTTGCATATATATGTGTGTATATATGTGCATGTGTGTATATATGTATGGGGTTATATACAGTGTGTGTATATACAGGTGTGTGTATATGTATGTGTATATATGTGTGTATATGTATGTGTGTATGCATATATACGTATGTGTGTAAATGTGTATATATAGGTGTATGTGTATATGTGTTGTGTCTGTATATATACATGTGGGTATATATGTGTGTGTGTGTGTGTGTGTGTGTATATATATTGATGCATGTGTAAATTGAAAAGTAAGCAGTCCAGATTTTCCGTTTTACAGACAGACACCAAACCAGTGCAGATGATGAACATGGAGGCCACGTTCTGTATGGGAAACATTGACAGTATCAACTGTAAGATCATAGAGCTTCCTTTTCAAAATAAGCATCTCAGCATGTTCATCCTGCTACCCAAGGATGTGGAGGACGAGTCCACAGGCTTGGAGAAGGTAAGGAGGAGGCAGGTGCTCTCTACAAAGGCACCCCCGTCTTGGCAAAGAGTCGTGCAGAGAGGGCTGTGTAGGCCATGAGAGCTGGGCTGGCAGCCCTCCCTTATTGCCACTGGCTCAGTCACCTCCAAGGTCCCATGCTTCTTTCTGGGGCCTTTCCTCCTTAATATTAACAACAGCCAAAATTTATTTGGCACTTACAGTGTTCTAGGGACTGTGCTAAGTTGCCTAAATGCATTATCTCATTTAATTCTTACAGCAGGCTGATGATTAGAGACTGTTACCACACTCTTGTTTACCAGTGAGGGAACTGAGACACAGAGGGGTAGGTAACGGGTCTGTGGTCATATAATTAGCCAAGGGTGTGTGCAGGATCAGGATTTGAGCCCAGGTACTTGGAGCCAGGTTCTTAACTGAAGGCTAGAGTGCCTCCCTCATCTCCTAGGGAGCAAGGCACTACGATGCTACACACTGCCAGGTCCACTATCATGTGACCTGATATCAAGCATACTGTCTCCTGCTCTTTCTTTTTTTTAAATTAGTAGATGTTATTTTTTAGAGCAGCTGTATGCGTACATAACAATGAGCGGAAAGTACAAGAAATTCCCATATACTCCCCTTCCCGTCTCAGGCCTACAGTTTCACCTGTTATTAGCATGTTGCATTAGTGTGGTATGTTTGTTACAATTGATGAGCCAATACTGATATATTATTATTATTATTGTTTTAGAGACAGGGTCTTGCTCTGTTGCCCAGGCTGGAGTACATCCACCTGCCTTGGCCTCCCAAAGTGCTAGGATTACAGGCGTGAGCCACTGCACCCGGCCGCATCTCTCTCATTTTTTAAACCAGCTAAAATGGGTGCATTCACTACCTATGACCTTAGGGAATGGCTCAGAGGTAGTTCAAGTTCCCATTAAAAAAAAAAGTAACTTCAGCTTTAATTTAATTTATTAAATTTGATGCCATTCTCAGTACATGAATATTCTGGATTTCCTCATAGAGAAATTACAATAAGCATTCAAGAAATATGTATAAAAAGCTTTCTAATTTTATATTCATTTCACTATTGTGTATGCAACATCATAATCCAGGCATTTGTTTCTATAAATCTATTCTCTAACTTAAGGTTGGGTGCGGTGGCTCACACCTTTAATCCCAGCACTTTGGGAGGCTGAGGCTGGCACATCACTTGAGGCCAGGAGTTTGAGACCAGCTTGGCCAACATGTTGAAACCCTGTCTCTACTACAAATACAAAAAAAAAATTTTAGCTGGGCGTGGTGGAGTGTGCCTGTACTCCCAGCTACTTGAGAGGCTGAGGCATGAGAATTGCTTGAACCCAGGAGGCGGAGGTTGCAGTGAGCCAAGATCACACCATTACACTGCAGCCTCGGTGACAGAGCAAGATTGTCTAAAAAATCCCAAACAAACAAACAAAAAACTACTCTCTAACTTAAAATGAATAAACAGAACCCTGCCCTCATGAATTTCAGTGCGCAGGGAACGCTGTTATAGGCTGGGGAGGAGGAGGACACAGCCGGGTGGCTGCTGGGTCTCCTGAGTCACATACCAAAAACTTCCGGGCCATCTTTGATGTTCCACACAGACTGCTTTGAAACTGGGCTTATAATAACATCTTATGTTTTCAATCAAGCCAGGTCTTTTACAATTGGAAATAAATAAAAATAATTTCATTTTTGTCCTTCAGATTGAAAAACAACTCAACTCAGAGTCGCTGTTGCAGTGGACTAATCCCAGCACCATGGCCAATGCCAAGGTCAAACTCTCCATTCCAAAATTTAAGGTGGAAAAGATGATCGATCCCAAGGCTAGTCTGGAAAATCTAGGGCTGAAACATATCTTCAGTGAAGACACATCTGATTTCTCTGGAATGTCAGAGACCAAGGGAGTGGCCCTATCAAATGTTATCCACAAAGTGTGCTTAGAAATAACTGAAGATGGTGGGGATTCCATAGAGGTGCCAGGAGCACGGATCCTGCAGCACAAAGATGAATTGAATGCCGACCATCCCTTTATTTACATCATCAGGCACAACAAAACTCGAAACATCATTTTCTTTGGCAAATTCTGTTCTCCTTAAGTGGCACAGCCCACGTTAAGTCCCCCCGACTTCTCTGTGGATGCCGATTTCTGTAAACTTTGCATCCAGAGATTCATTTTCTAGATACAATAAATTGCTAATGTTGCTGGATCAGGAAGCCGCCAGTACTTGTCACATGTAGCCTTCACACAGATAGACCTTTTTATCCCAATTCTATCTTTTGTTTCCTTTTTTCCCCACAAGAAAATGACATATGCTTTTAATGAAAAGGAATCACCTTAGAGGAAAAACATTTATTCATTATTTGTCAAATTGTCTGGGGTAGTTGGCAGAAATACAGTCTCCACAAAGAAAATTCCTGTAAAGAAGATTTGGGAGCTCTTCTTCCCAGCACTATGCCTTCCTTCTTTGGGATAGAGAATGTTCCAGACATTCTCGCTTCCCTGAAAGACTGAGGAAAGTGTGGTGCATGGGACCCACGAAACTGCCCTGGCTCCAGTGAAACGTGGGCACATGCTCAGGCTACTATAGGTCCAGAAGCCCTTATGTTAAACCCTGGCAGGCAGGTGTTTATTCAAATTCTGAATGTTGGGGATTTTCAAAAGATAATATTTTACACACACTGTATGTTATAGAACTTCATGGATCAGATCTGGAGCAGTACCCTATAAATCAACACCTTAATATGCTGCAACAAAATGTAGACTACTCAGACAAAATGGATACCTAAAGACTAGCTCGTAAAGGGTCAAATGTTGCTGCCAAATACGTATGCCACCAACTTACAAAAACACTTTGTTCGCAGAACTCTTCAGATTGTGGAATGTTGGATAAGGAATTACAGACCTCTAGTAGCTGAAATGCAAGACCCCAAGAGGAAGTTCAGATTTTAATATAAATTCAGTTTCATTTTTGATAGCTGTCCCACCTGGTCATTTGGTTGGCACTAGACTGGTGGCAGGGGCTTCTAACTGACTCGCACGGGGATTCTCACAATAGCCAATATCAGAATTTGTTGAAGGAACTTGTCTCTTCATCTAATGTGATAGTGGGAAAAGGAGAGGAAACTACTGCCATTAGAAAATATAAGTAAAGCGATTAAAATGCTCACATTACCTTGACACATAGTTTTTCAGTCTACGGGTTTAGTTACTTTAGATGGCAAGCATGTAACTTATATTAATAGTAATTTGTAAAGTTGGTTGGATAAGCTGTCTATGTTGCAGGTTCATGGATTACTTCTCTATGAAAAATATATATTTACCGAAGATTTTGTGACATTCCTTCTCCCATCTCTTCCTTGCCATGCATTGTAAATAGGTTCTTCTTGTTCTGAGGTTCAATATTGAATTTCTCCTATGCTATTGACAATAAAATATTATTGAACTACTTGTCTTTTTTTTTTCCATTAAGTTAGACTATTTTGAAATAGGACCAAGCCATCTGTTTACAAAAGCATCCCTGAGGTAGGCAGATCACAAGGTCAAGAGATTGAGACCATCCTGGCCAACATGGTGAAACTCTGTCTCTACTAAAAATACAAACATTAGCTGGGCATGGTGGCACACACCTGTAGTCCCAGCTACTCAGGAGGCTGAGGGAGGAGAATCGCTTGAACCTGGGAGGTGGAGGTTGCAGTGCAATCAAAAAACCCAAAACATAAAAACAAACAAACAAAAACAAAACAAAACAAAAAAACCCCAAAAACATCACGGTATGTAAAACGCTCTTTTGAAGATTGAGGCAGACTAAAAAGAAATAAGAATAATTACTTCCTCTTTTCCCTTGTTTTCCTTTCTTCCTAGCCACCAGCTCTCACTTCTTCCTTCCACACTCCTTTCATCCTAGGGAGTAAAAGACCAGGGCAGTGCTAGAATGACTTTCAACTGCATAATGTCTATAATGGAATCAGAGACCCTGCAGCAGGTCAGAGAGATCTTTCCAGCCCTTTTCACTCTAAACCCACCCTCAAAAGTCATTTTATTGGGTAGACTGTATGTGCTTAAAACATTGTTTCTTCTTATGAAGAGTGTTTTTCTCCATGCCATGCACATTTGTTTTAAATTAATTCTGGTGTCCCTGAACCTAATATTCAACATAGCCTCTTTTCTGTCCCTGTGGTGTGCTTAAACTACACGTGTCTCCTCTTCCAACAAATGATGAGTGCAAAAGCTGACAAATGCCCCCACATCCTTAGAAGATTATTTGTGCAGGATTGCTGGGGGTGGTCAAAGCCAGATTTTGCCCTCTTAGTTCAGCATCCCTCTTATCCAGGCTATGAAATAGAAAATGTGAGATGACTGTGAAAAACATTAGTGAGTTTTTGGAGGAGGGGAGAGATTAGTGCCTCTTTAGACCAAGAATGCAGGGAGCTTAAAGCGTCTCCTGGAATTTGGAAAACACTGAAAATTTTGGTCATCTTACCTGGGACAGTCTAATTCAGTGATTTTTCAACCAGGGGAAATTCTGCCCCCTAGGGGACATTTTCATTGTCACAACTGCGGGACTGTCATCTAGTGGATAGTCCAGGGGTTTTTGTCTAGGATGAGGAGGAAGATGTGGAAAGGAAGAATTCAGTGCATTCTGCAAGCACCCTGCCCAGCCCAGCTCACTAGCAAACTGGTCACAGGTATATTATCTCATTTTGTCCGTTCCACAAACCTTTCAGGAGGAAACCATGATCCCATCTTATAAATGAGGACGCTGAGACAGAGAACGGATAGACAACCAACTCCAGGTCACAGAGCTAATGCATGTTGCTGGCTATATTTGAACTCACGAAGACTGACTCCAGAGCTGGACTTCCTAACCTCTGTGCTCCGTGCCCTCTTCCAACTGACAGCAATATCTGACAGGCGGTCACTGAATGCACTGAAAAGAATTCCTCTCTTCCAGACCTTCTCTATTTATTTGTCTTATCCTGGCAGTCCTTTCCTTGTCAACTAAAACATCCCTAGAGTCAGAGACAGCCCACCAGTAAGGGGCCCAATTACTGCCTTTGCTTATTCTCATGGTGACCCTGGAGTTAAGGGCGATGCCAGTCTATTTTATGAGGAAATATGGGCTCAGAAGAATTGGATAATGCATCCGAATGGGTAAATAGCAGGGCTTGGATTTGTGAACATTATTACTATGAAAACATATATTTAGTTATTTCCTTACTGATGAATATTCAGTTAGTTTCTAGTTTTTCTGTTATAAATAATATTACCATGGACACTTCTATACTTAATCATCTGTTATTATTATTATTATTATTATTATTATTATTATTATTATTTTTGAGGCAAAGTCTCTCTCTGTTGCCCAGGCTGGAGTGCAGTGGTGCAATCTCGGCTCACTACAACTTCCCTCCCTCTTGGGTTCAAGTGATCCTCCTGCCTCAGCCTCCAGAGTAGCTGGGACTACAGGCATGTGCCATCCTGTCTGGCTAATTTTTGTATTTTTAGTAGAGATGGGGTTTCACCATGTCAGCCAGGCTGGTCTAGAACTCCCGACCTCAGGTGATCTGCCTGCCTTGGCTTCCCAAAGTGCTGGGATTACAGGCATAAGCCACTATCTCTTTAAGATTTCTAAAATCTTTGTGATTGATATGTTGTGAATATATCACAATTTATTCATTCTACTCTTGATGGACATTTGGGTATTTCCAGGCTTGGGCTGTTACAAATAGTACTATTATGAATATTCTAGTACATGTTTTTTGGTGAAGTGTGTGCATTCCTCATGTTACATATATGTATATAAAATGTAGCATATGTATGGACATGTACACACTTACCTAGGAATGGGATTGGTGACATTTATTTGCAAATAGTTAGCTTTGGTAGAGAATGTCAAACAGTTTTCCAAAGTGGTTTTCCCAGTGCCTCTCTCTTTCATTATGATTGTATAATAATTATGAGTGATTACTTTTTCCAACTATGACTCCTACCATCACCACTGCCATTCTTGGAGTAATTATTATGAGCCGGGCACTTTGCTAGGCATGACATACATTATAATTCAGCTTCCACAGCAACCCTGTGGGGGCACCATTTGAGTTGAAAGGTGCTAAAGTTCAGACACGTGACACAAAAAAGCTTGCTGAGCACAGATGGCTACTGAGCTGTATGGTTAGGACTCAAACCCCAGCTCTCTGACTCCACAGTCTATACTTTTAATCACTATGATCTGATTATATTACAACATTTACTTGTATTTGACCACAAAAAAGAATTAAATCATGTCATTTGCAGCAACATGGATGGAACTGAAGGTCATTATCTGAAGTAAAATAAGACAGATTAATTGTCTTAGGTGAAATAACCCACATAAAAATACAAATATCAAATGTTCTCGCTCATATGTGAGAGCTACAAAATTTGATCACATGGAGGGAGAGTGTGGAAAGACAGAGAACAGAGACTGGCAGGGATGAGCTGGGGGCGGGAAGGAAGATGAAGAAAAGTGGCTTAAAGAGTACAAATATATACTGAGATAGGAGGAATAGATTCAATGCTTGATTTTGGAGTAGGGTGACTGTACTTAACAAAAATATATTGCACTTGGGTGGTGGACAGCCACATACCCTGACTTGATCATCACACATTATGCACACGGAATAAAATTTCATGTGTGTCCACACAGTTTTACAAGTAAAAAAAGAAAGGGACCTAAAGTCCCTTTAGCCTCTTTATTGTGGGCTGCTTTGCATCAATAGATTGATGACTCATAGGAAAAAACAAAACAAAAAGCTTCAAGGGCAGATTTTCCTCTATGTTAAAAATGAAATGTTACATTGAATAGAAGACCAATGTAGATAAAAATAAAAGTTAAATGTTTACATAATAAGTAAACATTCCATAAATATTTACTTTTCAAATACGTCTGGTTAAATGTAATTTTTGGAAAATTCTGTTTCTTTCTCAGGAGTCCTATTCAGTCAACTGTATGGCATTTGTGATTTATACCAGATAAAAAAGACTTCCCTTCTAAGTTTTAGCTGTTGGACTAGAAACCACTAGCACAACATTCTTACCCTGAACCCCACCCTATAGTCATGGAAGATTTAGGCGGTGGGCGTCTCCCTGTACTTTTGTCCTTGTCACCATCCTCTGCCCAGACAATAACAGCTGCTTGAGTTTGTGAAAGCTTTTTGAGAAAATAGAACAAACTGTTTCACTAACAGCAAATGACGATTCCTTTCCCAAGTCCTGAAACAGACAAAGGAAATGGCATTATCCTGCATTAGAGATGAGATAGATACAGACGTGTCCCTGGAACTTCTGACCGCATTTGAGGAGTTTTGCCAGTTCCATGTGGCCTGACGTGACAGCCCTCCCTGTCTCTATCACAGGCTGCTTTGCACTTCTCACATCTCCCGGGACAGGATCCATCACATAGTAAAATAAATACCAAGGCATATTTTCAACGGATGGAAAATAGAGTTTGAATGGGCAGGTGATCTATGTGTTTGCGTTGGTTGCCCCTTGCATCTAATGAGGGCTTCTCTGACGACGTAAAACAAGATCGTCTTATGTTTCTGAAAGTGTGTCTGGAGGAACAGTAGTTGTGTAGGGTATGAGAAGCTGCTATGAAATTGGAGTCCATGGTTGAAAAATCTCGAAAACGCTGTTTTGAACAAAATTAAATGGGTTCTGCAGTACTCTTCAAGCTTTCAAGAAGTTGATGTGGCCGGGCGCAGTGGCTCACGCCTGTAATCCCAGCACTTTGGGAGGCCAATGCAAGTGGGTCACCTGAGGTCAGGAGTTCGAGTCCAGCCTGGCCAATATGGTGAAACCCCTTCTCTACTAAAAATTTAAAAAAAATTAGCTGGGAGGCTGAGGCAGGAGAATCAATTGAACCAGGGAGGCAGAGGTTGCAGTGACCGGAGATAGCACCATTGCACTGCAGCCTGGGCAACAGAGCAAGACTCTGTCTCAAAAAAAACAAAAACAAAAACAAAAACAAAAAAAAAAGAAGTTGACGTGTTTTCTGAATCTCTGGAGGAGGGTGCAGTGTCTGGTTTCTTAAATTTATATGACCTCTAAACCATTTACATGACCTCTAAACCTGGTAGTCAGCCTGCATCTCGGAGGACAGTTGTTTAGTAGAGTGAGTTTTGGGAAAAGTCAAGTTACCTGGGAAATAGACTTAGTAAGAAAAATCAAGATTTTTCCGTTTGCCATGTGGGTGCTGTGGAAAGAGCCCTGGTGTGGGAGGAAGCCCTGGATTCCAGCAACCAAGCCACTCCTATCAGTGTCCCAGGTTCTCCCTGTATATGAGGGAGGGAGGGTCTTTATCTCAGTGATTTCTGAGATTCCTCTTGAAGCTAATAGTTCAAAGGGCCCAAACAAATAGTCTATCCTGAGCCAGCCCTCACTCATCCATCTATGTGAAGACAGCTACCATTTCCATCCCTAAAAGCATGGTCAAGGGTCTGATGCTCCTCTCTGACAATAGCAACAAAGATTGGCTCCCAAAGGTGAAGAGGCATGATTGCTATGGGGCCCCCCAACTTTGGCAGGAAAATGAGAACAATTGAGTCAAAGACTCACTTGTTATATCAATTCTAGGGCCACACATTAGTGGTGAAATGACTTTTTCTTTCCAGCAATCCCAGGAAATTACTGAAGGAGGTAGGAAATGTCAAGGCAATACAACCAACTTTTCTTCCACACCATATAGCTGTTTTTTCCCTGCCCAAATATAAACACAGACCTGCCTCGTTCTTGCAGGCTGCTTAGTCTTTTACTATTTTTTTCAGGCTGTTCCCCATATGAGCACCATTGCATACAGGTGTATAGGTTGATCCCTGCACAAGGACATCCTGCAGAGATGGTGAGAGGGAGCTGAAGTCAAGCTTGTTGTCCACTTGCATAGCAGGGCTCCAGGATGTGGGGCTGTGTCTGCCTGAGAAAGGGTCACCTCTTTTGCATTCACAAAAAGATATGGTATAGGCTAGCAGTGGCCCTGTTCAGTACTCAAAAAAATTTGCAGAAGAAAAAGAGCATCATGACATCTTCAGTACTGCTATCATTACCATTACTGACATCATCATCATCAATTCAATATACTACCTTGCTAAGATAATGATCCTCTGTAAAAATTAGGGCAATTAGAAGTATGTAGATTTTAGGAGCAAATAGGCTGATGAGAAGTAGGCCCGGCTTAGGAGGATGGACCTACCCTGGGGGAGAGCATGAGTGAGGGGTGCTGGAATCAGGTGATTTATTGCAAGGAGCAGTCTGATAGGCGCGATGACATGCTGAGATCTGACTGGAGTCAACCTGAGGTCCAAAAGGAGTCATTGTCATCTCTAGTTCCATCTTCCCTTAGGGAGGACGCCTGGATAAAGGGAGCTGGATGCCTAAGAACCAAAGCCTGGGTACTGGGGAGATGGGAACTTGTGCACAACACTCAAATAAACAGGTCTTCTTTCCTTTGTCAAGAGCTGGTGTCGATTGCTCAATTTAGTCAGCCGCTAGAGGGAGGTCCTGGGAAGTTAGGATGAACTGTTTGCTCTTGCCCTTAATTCTTCTTGCTGACTTAGGGGAAAGCAGGAACTCCGTGGATTGGGTAATTAGGTCAATGGCTTTCCACATAGAGAACAGGTTTTCCCATCGTTGGGCAGGTGTCACTGCAATGTCGCTGGCCTGAGAGTCGCCTGCCTGAGCTGGCGAACAGGAGACCATTTGGGTGTTGTTCTGTTACCAAAATTCATCACAGGCACCCATAATGGAGGTATAGTAAGCATTGAAGAAGATTTGCACTCTGTATTCAATGATTTTAGGCACATCATTCCCAGTCATAAATTTATTTTTTTCTTTTAATAACATTGTATTGAGCATCCAATAGACAGCTATCTGAAATGACCTAACTAGACCCTCATTTGCTGTCTCCCTCTTGTCCACAAGGTTATCAAAGAAATTTTCATCAACCTCATTACTCATCTTTTCATTACTTCTTTGGATAAAAACTTATTGGCCAAAGTGTGGGGGAAGAGGTAGGAATAAGACACAGAGGTCATAGCCACGTAAGAGAAAGGGAGCCGCGAGCAGAGCTGTGATGGGTCACTAGGGGGCGCTGGAGCAAGAGGGAGGACTCCCGGCTCAGTCTGAGCTGAGTCTGAAAGGACCAGCAGGAATTAATTAGGAAAAGAAAGGCAGGGGTGTAGCGGCCCACGCACAGGACGGACTCAGGAGAAAGGAAATGGCTGTGGGGTCCCGGTGGGTGGTGAGTGTAGGCAGAGCTGTGCATGACGCTCAATACCCTAGGAGGTTGAAATTCATCCCAAGGAGGATCAGGAGGAGGAAGACAATTCACACAGGTGCCTCTCAAACTACCTATGGTGCTATGGTGAATGAACAGTTTCCCCCCTTTATATCACCAATTTATCGTAGACCAATACTTCAGTAAAACAAAATAAACATGAGTTCCAAGGAAAGTAAAAGAAAAACATGAAGACACCCAAAACAGAAGCCCTAGCTTTTCATGATTAGTTTCGAAGTACATAAAATTACTTGGTGAAATTTTCCTAACAGTTTCTATATTCATAATCTCCATTTCAATATTTATCTCACGATAGCCAAGTTTCAGAATCCACAGACTGACACAGACATGGAGCCTCCTTAGAGTCTCAGTAGTTGAAAGGAGGGCAGAGGAGAGCTCAGATTTGCGTTTTTGAAAGGTGTACCTGGCCAGTGGCTGGTGAAGCCTGAAAGAATGGAGACAGGTGAGGAGGGAGTTGAAGTAGCCCAGGTGAGAGTGTGTGAGGCCCCAGATTCAGCAGTGGTGGTGGGGACGGAGAGGGGAGATCAGGATAGGGGAGATCAGGATATGCGCTCTGAAGAACCATTTACCAATGTAGCTGCAAATGGGTATGGTGATTTATTGGGTAGGGATGTGTGGGTGAAGGACCACAGGGCGATTGTGATGGTTCTTAGTTTCCAGGCTTATGCAGCTTAATGCATAAGACATACAGGACTCCGTCTTGAACGGCAGGGCTCTCTGCTGGCATCTCCATATCTAGAAGATGGTTTCAGATGATAACCATAGGTCTCTATGAGCATTTTTAGAAAAGTGCTTGTGTTTATTATGGACAAAGTTTACTATTTTGCAACATCTAAGTTTCATAGGTGTCCTGAGTTGAAAATGTAGAATAAAAAGAGTTAGCGAATTAGCTGGTTTGTAAATTTTTTTTGTTATAATTGACAGAAAAAATGCATCTTGGACATGGAATTTTTAAACTACCTCTGAGCAGTGTATATTACAACTTCTTTACCAGGTTGGCAGCAGAGGGGCAAAAGGAAGGACAAAGGGAGAGAAGTATGCAGGTGTGCTCATATTAACATTTTGATGATAGCCATTGATGCATATGCATCTCTTTTGGCTGTACTATAGAAACATACTAAGTAGTTCAATGGAAACATACCTTCTTGCTAATATTTTAATGATATAGATCTGCTAATGACTTCTCGTAAGAAACATTATACTCAATGTATTCTGTTGCTTTAGGTTTCATTTTAAATTGAGCATTAAGGGAATGCAGTATTCTGACTGGAACTCAGCTAATGCTTTTATCTAGAGGTCTGTTGCCATTTTTGTCTTCCATGAAATTTTTGTCCCAAGAAAGGTGGGATTGCATTTTTTCTAACAGAAAAAAAAGTGTAGGATGGGGAGTAGGGTTTTTTGTTTGTTTTCATTTTTAACATGCTTTTAGTTTTTAGTTTTAGCTATGTTGATTTTGAGATGCCAATGGGACATTCAGCAAGAGACAGGAAAGGCATTTCTAGACGTTTCTAGACATTTCTAGAGGTGAGAGACGAATCAGCTTATGGTGGGGCCCAAAACCAGGGCTGGGAGAGAGCATCAGGAGAAGAGAGTGGGGCTGAGAGTAGAACCCAGGGAAGCCAGGATGGGTGGCCTGCCAAGGAAGAGGAGCCACAGAGAGACCGGACGAGTTTAAGAAGGGAGTGATTTAGAGAGCCAAGAGCCCAGTGTTACAGAAAACCCAGCTCCCTTACATACTGCAAAGTTCCTATTGCATTTTCACTGACCTGAGCAAGAATGATTTCGGAGGCAGGTCTGCAGGGTTTTCTTGCTCTATTAGCATGTTAATATTATCCACAGAAGGAATTCAGCCCATTTCAATTGCAAATTCCTGACGAGTAAAGCTATGACAAGGGAACAAAAAAGGGAACAAATCCTGCAAACCAGTTACCCAAGGCACCCACCTGTGAGGTGAAAAGTCATCTCCAAAGATTAAAGAATGCCAACATATGGCCGGGCGCGGTGGCTCAAGCCTGTAATCCCAGCACTTTGGGAGGCCGAGATGGGCGGATCACGAGGTCAGGAGATCGAGACCATCCTGGCTAATACGGTGAAACCCCGTCTCTACTAAAAAATACAAAAAACTAGCCGGGCGAGGTGGCGGGCGCCTGTAGTCCCAGTTACTCGGGAGGCTGAGGCAGGAGAATGGCGTGAACCCGGGAGGCGGAGCTTGCAGAGAGCCGAGATCCGGCCACTGCACTCCAGCCTGGGGGACAGAGTGAGACTCCGTCTCACCCCAAAAAAAAAAAAAAAAAACAAAAAAGAATGCCAACATAAAGGAAGCCCACTCTGAAACTCAAGAAAAATTTGATTTGCTTCCTCTTACCTTTGTATGCCTCAGTTTCCTACTAGTTTAAGTTTATGTAAGTAACCTTTAGCGAGTAGCCTATAGCTTAACCCTCTTCTCTGTAAAGGAAGGGGAAGAACGAGGCCACTTAATCTTCTTCCATAGGAAAGGAGAGCTGCTTGTCCAAAGCTCAGTCAAGCCCTTCCCTGCTGCAGCTGAGATTTATTTGAGCTCTTGGCATGCAAATGGCGGTGTGGAGGTAATTTAGGAAGGGATTGGAGATTGCTCTTTACAAACATAGAGACAGTACTCACGTCACACCTGTTTTCAGAAGTCTTATTAGCATTTATCTCGGATTTAAAATAATTTTAAGTGAAGTATATTTAACATTTGCCTAATACTTAAGACAATCCTGGGTGAGTTCACTAAACCCCTCCCTAGCAACTTGTACTTCTAGCTTTGCCATTGTCTTCTGTAACAGTGTGAAACAGAATTTTCATTTAAACATGGGGTCAAACCTAAAAGATGACCCATGATAAAAAAAAAAAAAAAAAAAGAACACTGTTTGATTTTTTGATCGATTGATTCATTATTTTCTTGGAGCCTTTCCAGATACAATAAAACTAATGCCATTCGTTCAATATACTATGTAAGATAGTAAAATAAAGTACATCTAAACATCGACTTAGGATCTCTGAGTGTGGGAGAAATACTGGCTGCTGTTGCTCCGTGAGGCTGCTGCCTCAAAGACCCAGGCCTTGGTCTTTGAGGTTCACAAAGCTCCAGGGCTGCCAGATGGTGAAGTCAATAGGAAATGTCTGAAATTAGAGCTTGCATGTTTGTGAAATACTGGGTATTGCAGGCTGAGGGGTTCTGCGAGCATATACAGAACAGTCTGAAGGCACTTGCAATTTTATCAGTTAGTGCATGGGGGTAAATCTGCAGCTATTTATTTATTTGGTAACAACTTTTAATTTTGCAGTAAACTCTGTTGACAACATTGAGCTTAAGAAAGAAAGAAAGAAAGAAAGAAAGAAAGAAAGAAAGAAAGAAAG
>NC_045451.1:15922254-15954035 GCF_002776525.5 Piliocolobus tephrosceles | reverse complement strand
AAGAAAGAAAGAAAGAAAGAAAGAAAGAAAGAAAGAAAGAAAGAAAGAAAGAAAGAGCATATTTAATAAAAAACCAGGGGTGCTGAATTTGCTTTTTTCCTGTTGATGATGTAACTTGGATTAAAATTTCCCGTTAACCACAGGCTGCACTGCCATCACTGACCACATGAAAACCAGAAATGCTAACCTGCTGGAGAAGCACCAGGGTCTCCTCCAAATGTTACAATTTAGCACATCTGGCTGCAAAGGCCTTCCATGCAGCCCTCTGGGAAGTGTGCTATTTCATTCAGATCATGTGACTATTGTCCAAATTAGTTAATTCATTCCAATTCCAAGTGTACACAGGACAGGTGAAGCAATAGCTATAGATGTGTGAGTTCCATCAGAAAAGGAATGCCCCCAACAGTTAAATGATGTTAGTTTTATGTCAGTGTCATGAACTGTTGCCAATAGAAAATTATTTATGTTAATTTAAATAATGGTTTCAATTTTCTTTTGTGGGATTCACAAAACTTTTGGAATATTTGTCTATTAAATGAGAAACATCTGACAGTATTATGAATTTAATTGTAAATTTAGTTAAAGGTTCATAATTGAAGATAATACTTATTTCTGTAGTGATAACATAAATAGAAATTTTGGTAATGTCAGTGTTTTTGTCAACTTTTAAAAAATATGCATTTGTTTTTCATCATTTGTTTCTCTACAAAAGGAAAATAATGTCACTGTTATAATGAAGACATTTTCTTTTCTAAATTAAAAAAATCCCATAAATTGGAATTGGTTGCAGGGCTCATAAAATTCATAACTGTGTCCAAATACACTGTTATTTTACAAAAACAGAAGTTACAGTTGTAAAAATTTACAAACATTTATTTTAAAAATTGTTTTTCCTTTAATTTTTTACATTGACATATACCAATTATATATATTTATGGGTTATAGAGCGATGTTTTGATACATATTACGTATAGTAATCAGATCAGGGTAATTAGCATATCCACCTTCTCAAATATTTATCATTTCTTTGTGTTGGGAGCATTCAATATACACCTAGTTATTGGAAGCTATATAATATATTATTATTAACTAAAGTCACCCCACAGTGCTATAGAACACTGTAATTTTGTATTTTTTAACAAATCTCTATCTGCCCTCCATCCCTTACCAATCTCTAGTGTCCTCTGTACAAATTTTTAAATTATGTACAGAATAATTACAGGTTTTTTGTGAAGTCTTTATCAGTTGGATTTTAGAAGTGTTGGAATCTTTGAAAAACTATTATGAATCAAGTCATGTCCCATCTTAGTATTAAAGTTTTGTTGTTGCTTTTAGTAAACAAATCATTTACGTTTTCATTGCATTTCCCCTGCAAAATCAGTTAGAAGTGTCTACACAAAGCATTTATAAAACAGAGCATAAGAAAACCTCCGCTTTTGCTGCTTTTAGCTAATTAAAAGTATCAAAAACAAAGCCTGCGGACATGATGCCATATAAATTAATTACCAAAAAAGAAAGAGGGAGCTGAACAAATTTAAGAATAAGAGTTCGAAGGCTGAGGCAGGAGAATGGCGTAAACCCGGGAGGCGGAGCTTGCAGTGAGCTGAGATCCGGCCACCGCACTCCAGCGCGGGCGACAGAGCAAGACTCCGTCTCAAAAAAAAAAAAAGAGTTCGAATGTGTGTGATGTTCAATTTTGAAATGCTATAATTGCATTTTGGAATATTTCAACTCCTGGGAGGGATGTTTTGATAGGATTTGTACTTTAATTAAACAACTTCATATTGTTTTTACCAGTACAGAGTGAAACCAAGGTCCTCAATTTTGTACTTTCCAAACTTGGTGATATGTTCAAACTAATCCTAAATAGATAACTTATTTGACAAGTTCTGGCTTGTTGAAAACATTTTCTCTGAATAGAGGCAAAGAAACTGTGGCTGTGACAACATTGGAGCTGGATTATTTAAGAATTGAATTACGGAAAAGTTTCAACCAATGGTATATCCCATGTAGAATTTGCTCTGAGCTTAGCAGGTATTTTAGCATCTACAGAAAGACTATCTTCTAACAACCCCAATTTCATTAATCATAAAATGCACTTTGAGGAAGATTTCTGGCAATTTTATGGAGGAACTAAAAATAATACAGCCCATTGAAAAACCAAATTCTTTGGAAAGATAGTAGTAACAGCTTTAGAGAGCAGGATTTCTAAAATACCTGAGATTCCACAAGAATAATGATTTTGTTTATGTTTGTGTTCTTTTAACACTGAGACAACAAACCTAAAAAGTTTTTTTCACATTTTGCTTAGTGTGTACAGATACATGCTATTTTATTTTGTTTTTAATTGATTTATTATTATTATTTATTGAGATGGGGCTGGAGTGCGGTGGGCGATCTCGGCTCACTGCAACCTTCTTCTCCCGGGTTCAGACGATTCTCCTGTCTCAGCCTGCCAAGTAGCTGGGATTACAGGTGCACGCCACCATGCCCGGCTAATTTTTGTATTTTTAGTAGAGACAGGATTTTACCATGTTGGCCAGGCTGGTCTTGAACTGCTGACCTCAGGTGATCCACCTGCCTCAGGCTCCCAAAGGGCTGGGATTACAGGCGTGAACCAGTGCGCCTGGCCAGACACAAGCTATTTTTAAAAGAGAATTTTATTAGGGCGAGATGTGGTGGCTCACGCCTGTAATCCCAGCACTTTGGGAGGCCTAGGTGGGCAGATAACCTGAGGTCAGGAGTTTGAGACCAGTCTGGCCAACATGGAGAAACCGCATCTCTACTAAAAATACAAAAAGTAGCCAGGCATTGTGGCGCACACCCGTAACCCCAGCTACTTGGGAGGCCAAGGCAGGAGAATTGCTTAAACCCAGGAGGTGAAGGTTGAAGTGAGCTGAGATTGCACCACTGCACTCCAGCCTGGGCAACAGAGTGAGACTCTTAAAAAAAAAAGAGAGAGAGAGATTTTTATTTTTGAAAACAATTTTTTTTGTATAGAATGATTTTAAAGGTCTGCCAGTAAAATAAAACCAGTTGTCAATTAAGATTTCATCTATCTATGTAGTTTTATCTCTATCTCTATCTCTATAACTAATTATTTTTGATGCCCTCTTCACTTTCAGAATTGTCCTGGTGTGGAAGACTAATTATATGGTCGCGCTCTCTATGTAACAGAGCGGAATAATAAAAATGCTCTCCAGAAAGGAGCTTTTCAGGTTTCCTTCATCTCCATTGGCCCCAGGCGAGGTGTTATTTTTGCTAGGTGTGAGGTTGTTTCTGGTTGTTGTCTCGATCCTGACTCCATAGTTTGCTTCTATGTCTGGGTGAATGTCAGGGCTGAGAAAGAAAAAGCTCTGTCACTTGAGAACTGACTTAACCTGTGGGGAAATCAAACTTAGACTCTATGTCTCCTCTGTAAAATATTAACTGTTAAGGTGCATTCTAACTCAAACGCAATGTTATCATCAACCATTAAGAGAATCGGTCACTTCTGTTCATTTTATCTTCCACTAGATGGCGCCGTCCGTCACATTATAACAGTGCTGCCAAGGGCCTGGAACTGTCAGTTGCTACAGCTTTAGGGATTGCACTGGGGAGTTATACCTGATATAAATGATGAATTGATGGGTGCTGACGAGTTGATGGGTGCAGCACACCAACATGGCACAGATATACATATGTAACAAACCTGCACGTTATGCATATGTACCCTAGAACTTAAAGTATAATAAAAAATAGATAAATAAATAAATAAAAATAAAATAAAATAAAATCTGTGAGCTCCCACCCTGTCTTAGACCTCCTGCCCCCGGCCAGTATGGAGACGTTGTTGACGTGCTTTCTTCTTCCTGCCACCGAGACACTCTGCAACATTCCTTAACGTGCCATTCTAGGCTACCTCCCCGAGCTTAAAAAATTTGTTTATGGTAAGAACGCTTAATATGAGGCGTACCTTCTTAACTAATTTTCAGTGTAAAACAATATATTATTATCAGCTATAGGTCCAGTGTTGTATAGCAGATCTCTAGAATCTATTCATCTTGCTTAATTGAAACTTTACTTTCAGTCTTTCTAGAACTCGTGTTGCACCCTGTGTGACTATGATTTACCACCCACAGTTCAGGGTGGGAACACTGAAATACATAGCTCATAGAGGCTGGTGGTACTGGGTCTTGATGAGTAGGAGCAAACAAGGCACTGCCCAAAGAGCACTCCTACCTGCATGAGCATCCGTCCACAGGTGAGACCCGGGGACTCAGCCCCGACTTTGCCGATGTGGCTCTGTGAGCACCAGGTGTGTGGGGCTGGGAGACAGGGCCCATTCTAGTTTAGCTTCCTTAAAACCTTCAACAATGGCTCCGCAAAGTGCATATAAAAGGAAAAATCAGTGGAATGAATTCCAGGGCAGTTGAGATCTGTTGTGGATCTACTCTGTACCAGCCACGTGCTAGATGCTTGATATACGCAACCACGTTTATGTGTAGCACAAAACCCCTGTAAGGCAGGGACTGGTACTTTGAACCTCACTTTGTTTCTTGAACGTTTGCTAATTGTTCTTTGCTTCTGCCTCAACTCCACGCCTTCTGTCCCTTTCAGTCTGACATAGCAGTGGACTGCCCTCCTAGCTTGGTTTCCTAGATTCCGGTACCATTTGGTGCATTATTGCAATTAACTGATGAAAATCATGAGCCTCTTTCATGTTAGGGAACTAGGTCTTCTGGGTGGAATCCAGCCCTGAAGGCTGGGAGTTGGTAACTTTGCTTTGTGTTTCTTCTTGTCACAAGATGCCTCATCCCTCATTGTAGGAGTCCTAAAAGTTTCATATGTCTCAGCATCTCCTGAGAATTTTGTTAAAATGCAGATTCCAAGGTCCCTTCTCTACAGGTTCTGACTTATTATCTAAGGTAGGCCTAAGAATGAATATTTTGAAATAAGCATCATGGTGATTCTGAGGCAGTTTCCAAGGATCCAGTGTTGGGAAACTCAGCCCCATGGGGCTGGCTTATTGTCATGGATGCCCTATCTCGGTGCCTGCTTCTTACCTCCCTGTCTCTAGAACGGGTACCCCGTGTGAAACGTGCTCACCAGGGATCTGTCCCTTCGCCCCTGGGAACCTTCTGTAGTCCAAACCAATGCCTTCACCTCAGCTCTGTTTTCAAGTGCGAGGCTCTTGCCCTTCCTCAGAGACAGGTTCCATGAGTAACCTTTTCCTTTCGGTCGGGCCTACTCCCTATAAGCAGGGCGCGGCCTCACACCCAGTGCAGGCTTGGAAATCCCTTAATTGTGGAGCACGCAGAGAACACGCGTTACCGGGGTAGGACAATGGTGGCAGGAGCCATGCTTCTGCCCAGCCTGTTGGGCAGGATGATGATGATTTCTCAGGCAGGATAAGGGTGGGGTGGAAGCTATTTCTAGAAAAAGAAAAGCAAGAACAATGAAAGGGCAAGGTGTGTTTGGGAGCCTAGAAGAGGCTGTGTGGCTGAAATGCATGTGTTTGGGAAAAGTGGAGAATGAGTCACAGATGCAGGGTGTGGAAAGGCTGGACATCCACCCTCAGGAGATTGTCCTTCATGCTGGCTAGGGAGTGAGCAGGTGTCCTTTTGCAAGGGGGAGACAGATTGAATGAAATAGGGGGACTCAGTGGGAGAAAGAAAAGTTGATCAGAGGCGGTTGACTCTGATACAGAATAAAAGTAATGAAGGCATAAACCAGGGCAGTGGTAGAAAAACCAGACCACGAGGAGACAATGTAGAGAAGTTTGATAGGTAGAAGCTAAGCATCTTGAAGCCCAATTGAGGGTAGGGGTGGGTAAAACAGGAGAAATCAACAACTAACATTGTAAGCTGAAGTGAATAAACAGATGGTGAAGCCATTCTACAAGACAAATAGAAGGTGTCAAACTAAGTAACACACAGGGAAACTCTCTAAAAGAAAATGATATTTATTGGGAGTAGCATTGCAATGGGAATATGTGTATCATAGTAAACTAACTATGTGTGTATTCAAAGAGGTTGAGGCAAGGAGAAATTTTTAAAGGTAAAATAAGGAGGATTACATAAGTTGTTTTGAATTAATTATCCTTGGCTGCAAGAATCAATAACAAGGGTGGCATCAGTCCAATGTTAAACAGGCAGTTGGTGGACAGATGTCCTTGTATGAGGATTTTTTTTGTGTGAGGTTGTGCTGTCCTTTGTGCAAAGTTATGACTTTTGCAGAGTCTTTTGTGATAGTTCCTGTTATCAGGCATATGCATATGAAAAAAATCCCATCTTGCCTTCTCTGGCTCCATTTTGTCAGGGCTTGATGTAAATGACTCCATTTGATTCTGACAATGTTCACATTTCCCCCTTTTGATCAAGATTTTCCTTTGAAAGCATCGGCGATCAGTCATCTTGGTAAGTTTTGGTTATCCCTCAATATTGGTGTGGACCTGTCCCCGGTTACTAATCTGATCCCCTGTTGGAGAAAAGTGACTGGTGACTAGGAGTCCCGGTCAAAATCCTTTTAGCAACATTTGAGCAACAAGGGAGGTTTGGAAGGAGTGGCTCTTGACTAAGTCTACCTGGAGTCCATTGTCAAGTTCAGTTTTTGTCTATTCTGTAGGTCTTGGCTATCATCTCAAAGCTCTGGGCCAGCATTATTCTGCTAGAATTGTACTTACTATTATCTTGTCCAAGAAAAAGGTAGGCACCAGCAAGGGAAAATGAAGAGGGGCAAGAATCTCATTGTGATGGGAGTTTTGTTCTGTCACTGTGGGAAAAGCTGTCCACAGCGGTCAACTGCCTACCCCTCGTTCTGGTTTGGAGTCTGAACACCTCTAGTAATGGAATTAGGTGGTTTAGTGAACTTTTGGTGTGACCCATATATCAGGCATGAGACTCGTCCCTTAAAATTCATTTAGTTTCAACTGTAGGGCTTCAGGAACAGAACAGTTATTGTTCTTAGTTGGAGCATTGTAGCTAGATATTGGAGGAAAGTAAGATAATTCAGAACCTAGTTCAGTCTACAGGTAGATAACCGGAACTCAAAAACAATGTATAGGGCTATAATCTAATGAAAAGTGTATTATAGCTATAGAGAAACATAGTTTTTGTCTCTATAGTAATCCTAATTTTTATCAGATATATTCAAGGTAAGACTAATTTGTTTGTAAAATAAGTTTAGTTTTCACCAAATTTTACCTGATCATTTACATAGTGTGACAAGAACAATGACTGACCACTTGGTAATTTTAGATTTAAAAACCTCTTGAGGCTAGAAAGCTGAACCAAGCCATACTTCAGACTTTGTCTGCAGGACATATAAACAACTTAGAACTAAAATCTAAGTCAAAACCTTGGTAATATAACCAATACTTGCAATTGTATCCTGTTATAAAAAGAGCAGATTCTTATTGCTAGAAAAATAAGAATATTCACAAACAGTTTCCAAATTTTGTAGGGATCAATCAGCAAAAGAAAGGTAAATGTTTCTACTTTTGTTCACAAGAGTATATTTTACCAAATTGCAAGCTGTAGATAAAGAGAAAAATGATAAAGAGAAAATTTCTTTAAATCTGGGAAACAAAACGTTTAAATGAAGAGCCAATAGTTTTCAAATAAAAGCCGTAAAACATAATCTTTACCAGTTATTCAATTTCTTGTAATTAATTTTTTGTTTTGCTTGGTCTTGATTAGCAGTTTCACAGATTCAATAGTTTCTCCTTTAAAGTTAAGGAAACTTCTTATTTAGTCCATCATCTAAACATTATTAGAAATCTGCATTCAAGAGTACTGGTTAGAATCTTTGCCATGAATCTGATGGCAGATGCTTTTAGAGAAGAATCAAAACAGTAACTGTGGATGACAAAAACTTAGAATAATCATGGTTAAAAATCTGGAAATTGATAAGAAAATTTGTTTTCTTTTGGTGGCATACAACAAGATAGCCAGAATTATAACTGATGACATATTAGATTTTAAGGAATTTTGTATCACTTTAGAACATTCATATCAATAGCATAGTCATAAATGTAACTGAGATAAAAATCTAGCATCAGAAACATTTGATAATGTTTCCCATATAATTCAACATATTAATTAAGCCTGATTTAGTTTAATATGTCATTTTCATAAAACTTTGAGATGTTCCAGGGTCCTCTGGAACATCTCAAAGTTAGTCTGAGATAAAAAAAAGATTTAATTTAGAACTTGATTTTGGAGAAGCCTGCTAAAAATGTCAAAAGGTTCAAAACACTTTATCAAAATAGGATAACATGTCACTGTGAAATAATAGTCATTCATTTAAACAAAGTGATATTCAAAAGACTTTAGAAGCAAATATAGACAGTCATATGGTTGTAAGAAGAAAAATCCTTAACCCTTTCAAAGTTCAGTTTTCCTAAGTATTTTTTACTAAACTGATGAAGACAAGGTGAAGCACAAGAAATGACAAAATGTTTGTTTCCTAGGCCAATTACTAAAAGGTAAAAATAAAAACCTCCTTTGGTGTGATTGCTTCTGCCTATGGGAAGCTTGTTTAGATAATCTGGAAGTCAAACCTGATGAAAATGTCCTTGAATTCAGTCAAGCACAGGATGAGCCTGTGCCCAAGTTGTGAATGTACACCATATGACAGAAGAAATAAACCAGTAAAAAGCCAGTACCTTAAACAGGGGAATGTATGGCTTTTAGAAAAACTAAAGGCACTTGAAATTGCCTGGATGCAAGCACAATTCAGACAGATCAAGAAAAGCCAAGAGTACAGAATCAAGTTATACTGGAAGAAAACATTGCTTTTCTAAGCCTTCAGGACAAACATTTCAGCATCAGGTCACAATAGCAGATTAATAAATGGAAAAAAAAAAGTTATAGGAACTGATGAGAAGGTTGAGGGAGAGAATTACCATCCCAGCCAAGCAAAAAGCTGTACTTTCTCAAGGACAGAAAGAGCAGGAGGCAGTGATGCATGACTTGCAAATCACGAGCTGTGGACACAGCAGAAGTCGAACTTCCAAGATATTGAATCTGAAAAGCTTCAAGAGGAAAATTCTACCTTGAGAAATAAAATTGCCATTCTAAGTGAAGAAGACAGCATTCTCAACTTTAAATGGGGAAATTAAATGGATCTCAGGAAGAAATATGGCAGAAATAAAAACTGTAAAATAAGAAGTTGCAGTTCAGAAAATGGTTGAAAAAATTCAGAATTAAAAGAAAAACTCTTTTTTTGCTAGAAAAGATCAGCACTTTAAGTAAATTTTGTTATTCCAACATAGGGGACCAAAATATTCTAGTTTTGTATTAGTATATTATTGCTCGATTTTTGGAAAAACTTCTAAATAATTCCCTTTTAATTATAGCCAAATTGATTATACACAAATTTTCTTTCTCTCTCTCTCTTTCCTTCCTTCCTTCCTTCCTTCCTTCCTTCCTTCCTTCCTTCCTTCCTTCCTTCCTTCCTTCCTTCCTTCTCTCCCTCCCTCCCTCCCTTCCTTCCTTCTTTCATTCTTTAATTCTATCTTTCTTTTTTGAGACAGTTTCGCTCTGTTGCCCAGGCTGGAGTGCAGTGGCATGATCTCGGTTCACTGTAACCTCTGTCTCCTGGATTCAAGTTTCTCCTGCCTCAGCCTCCTGAGTAGCTGGGATTACAGGTGCACACCACCTTGCCTGGCTATTTTTGATTTTTCGTAGAGATGGGGTTTCACCACATTGGCCGTGCTGATCTTGAACTCCTGACTTCAAGTGATCTACCTGCTTTGGCCTCCTAAAATTGCTAGAATTACTGGCATGAGCCACTGTGCCTGGCCAAAATTTCTTTTATAAATTTATTATTTAAAAAACGTTTATAACATGCTCAGAACTTCTACAACATGCTTGGACCTTTAGTTTTGTAGCTTTGTGCTATACTTCCTTTTACCAGTCATTTTATTTTAGGACTAAAAATTTACTTTCCTGTTTTCCCTTTCCATTTTTGTTTTTTGAGATGGAGTCTTGCTCTGTCACTCAGGCTGGAGTGCAGTGGCATGATCTTGGCTCACTGCACCCTCAGCCTTCTGGGTTCAAGTGATTCTCCTGTCTCAGCCACCCCAGTAGCTGGGACTATAGGCATGTGCCACCATGCCTAGCTGATTTTTGTATTTTTAGTAGAGAGAGGGTTTTGCCATGTTAGCCAGGCTGGTCTTGAACTCCTGACCTCAGGTGATCCACCAGCCTTAGCCTCCCAAAGTGCTGGATTACAGGCATGAGCTACTGTGCCTCACCCCCTTCCCATTTTGAAAAGTTCTTTGGTTTTTAACCTTCCTTACCAAAAATGTATTTTCATACCTATAATTCTTTTTAATTTCTTTCTCACATGCTTACTGGTTTCATTCTATGTTGTTTCTATTTCCTTTCTAAGTCTGTATTTTGAAACAACCATTAAATGACCTCTGACTTAGACAATAAAGAACTCATTTTCTATGCCTTTCTTATAATTTTTTCCATCAAAAATACATCTTAGTTTTCTGATATACTTTGTGTACAGATTTATATATACTAATTAGGAATTTTACTCACAGTAATCTTAATTTCTAGTGAAACCTTAGAAGTGAGCAGTTTTGAACTCTTATTCTTATACCAACAGCTTATAAATACATATTTTATAAATTTTAGAAACATAGCTTCTCATAGAACAATTTTTAATAGTTAACAATTTTATTAATAGAGTCAAATATATTCAGTTGTTCTATAAAATTTAAGAAGTCAAGAACAAACTTGTACTTGTGTTCAGCAATTTATTTTTCATAGTGGAAATGACCCAGACACTTAACAAGTATTTATTACTTAATTCAGCATAAGATTACTCTAACATTTCAAATTACATGAAAAGTTCATTTATAAATATTTATCCAACTTATATTTACCAAATTTATTTATTTTTTAAACAATTATACCTAGATTACTTATGAAAACTGCAATATTCAATGGGTCTAGTCATTATTTCAAGTGATTTCTTTGTTAACTGCTTTTATAGCCTGTAAATATTACGCATTTATTGCCCAAGTAAGAACTTTAAAGTAAATATGTGTTTTGCTAATAATTCAGAAGGTATAGCTATTTTCATTAAATTAACAATATTAAACTAGTCTTATTCATCAAAGACTTACACAAAGATCATTTTATTTTTAAGCTAGATTTATACTTTCATGACTTTAAAACATCTAGGGAAGACAAATATAATCCTGTCTGACCAATAAACCCAGGCAAAGTGTATGCTGATAATTCTGAAGACATTTCTATTTTTATATTATCAATAATTTAAAAATCATGGGAACTTAAAAACATTTGAGTTAGTTGCTATATTTTTGATAACGTATTTGATTTAAACACTTATTTTTTTCCTTTAAGTTAGTTAATTAACTAGAGCTCTTTCTGTATTTTGGTTGAAAGGTATTACATACACACAACATGAAAACATACAAACAGTGTAAATACAGAAGCAGATTCCCCAGCTCGATTTTATTTATTTATTTACTAATACTTATTTACTTATTTTTAGAGATGGAGTCTTGCTCTGTTGCCCAGGCTGGAGTGCAGTGGTGTGATAACAGTTCACTGCAGCCTTGAATTACTGGACTCGACAGATCCTCCCACCTCAGCATCCTCAGCAGTTGGGATTACAGATGTGAGTCACGGTGCCCACCTTCCCTAGCTTTCATTTTAGAATTTTAGTCATGAAACAGTAAAATATAGTAAAACAAACTCATGACATTAACTGTTTTATATTTTTATCCAAATTGTGTTTCTGACAAAATGGGACAAATCTATCCTGTTTGATAGCTTAGCTTTATAATTTTTATTTGCCTGATAATCTTATGAAGACTGTGGAATACACTTGGGATAAAACAGTTTGGTGTAAAAAAGTATTTTACCATGTTTTCCCCTCTCTTTTCAATTTTAAGTGAGTTGAGGGATTGTTTCAATGTTTACATTTTACAGTCATGTGTTGTTTAATGCTGAGGATACATTCTGACAAATATGTCATTAGATGACTTCCTCGTTGTAGGAACATCACAGAGTGTACTTACACGAACCTAGGTGGTATAGCCTACTACACACCTAGGCCATATCATATTGCCTATTGCTACAAACCTGTGCCGCATGTAACTGTACTGAACATTGTAGGCAACTGTAACAAAATGGCATATTTTTGTGTATCTAACATATTTAAGCATAGAAAAGGTACAGTAAAAATACAGTATTATAATCATATGAGACCTCAGTCCTGTATGTGGTCAGTTGTTGACTGAAATGTTGTTACGGAGTATATGAATATAGTTAGAATTGGCTGAATTGTGCAAGACCATCTCCAAGTGGTCTTACATTTTAGTAACAAATTTTCCTTTGTTTGCTGATCTGGTTTCCTTGACTAGTCAATGCAGGCAGGGAAGCATTTTAGAAAAATTTATTCACAGTTTTTTCTTTTTTTTTATGGCAGACCAAGTAAGTTTTATGCTGGACAGAGATATATTATGGCTCTGAGCTTAAGATATTGACCTGTTTGACCTGGAAGCCTTTTATAAGAACATTTATCTAGTTCTTTCCTTTCAGACTATCAATCCTCTAAGTAACAGTTCTATTACTCTAAGTGATTATTAGACAGTCAAATCCAAATTTACATTAAAAGGGATGACTCCTTAAGAGGCTGTCATTGAGAATGGTCTTCTGGTGGGGGAAGTGGAAGTTGAGAGAAAGATTGCATGGACCTTTTTCTTTTGTGGCAATATTTTTTTTCCAGTCAGCTACTTTTTTATACTAGTTTTTATACAGGGAGCTTCTATCTGTCGTAATTGAAGTTTAAGGGTTTTAGTGGTTTTCTTTGTAGTAGCATCCTCAAGAGTGTAGGCAAGTTGGTTTGCTAAATTAATTACAGGGAGTGGGCATAGTTTCCCATTCTGTGTGAACTCCTTTAACAAACTGGGAAAGTTTTTAAGAAAGGCAATTCACAAACAGAGTTAAAATTACTCAAATAGAATCAACATCAATAGGTAATTGATATCTTTTGGCTGTGTCTCCACTCCAATCTCATCTTGAATTCCCATGTGTTGTGGGAGGGATCTGGTGAGAGGTAATTGAATCATGGGGGCAGGTCTTCTCCATGCTGTTCTCATGATAGTGAATAAGTCTTACAAGATCTGATGGTTTTATAAGGGGGAGTTTCCCTGCACAAGCTCTCTCTTTGCCTGTTGCCATGTGAGACGTGACTTGCTCCTTCTTGCCTTCCACCATGATAGTGAGGCCTCCCCAGCCACCTGGAACTTTAAGTTTATTAAACCTCTTTTTCTGTATAAATTACCCAGTCTTGGATATATCTTTATTAGCACCTTGAAAATGTACTAATACAGTAATCAAGAATTAGCTAGGAAACTTCTAAGAAAAATAAGTTTAGGGAGTTTGAAAGGTCTGTTTAATAGCCACAAATTATCCTTGGTGTAATTTTTCCATTGATTAAAAATGTACACAAGAATGGACCATAAATTTTGCATAGATAGCTGGCTGGAGTCACAGAAAAGTTGGCATGCCTCAAGATTTGAGAATCCCATTTCATTTCTTAGTCTTTGAGAGCAATAAATAAATAAATAAATACAGTCTATAAACCCTATCCGACCATGTCAGGGGTTTGGACTAATGTTTTAGATGGTGGATACTGCCCTAGGTCTTTTGATTTTGGCCATCTTGTGCCTACCATATGGAATGTTCATTTTTAGTCTTGGGAGATGTTCAGAAATGAGGTAAGGGGAAAAAAGTAAAATAGCCAGATAATTTACAGAAATGTGTAGCCAAACCAAGATGAAATTAAAGAGTGCTCACAAAAATTTTAGACCAGGCAAGCAGATCAAACAAAAATAACTTAAATTAGGCATGTAAAAAGATCCCAAACTGAATTCACTAGAAAAAAATGAGGTCCTTACAAACAATGTGAATTTGGTAGAAGCTAGAGTTCTCTCCAAAAGGACACTCGTCTGTATCAGAAAGGGCTTGCCAACAAACACTTTGTAGTCTCAAGAGGGATGCAGCGTCCTTCATTTAAGGCAGTCTTATACCAAAAGAGAAGATCCCAAATAAAGTCAAAAGAACTCATCAAAAGGAGGGAGTACAAGAATCAGAGAGGAGATTCACCAGGGTAGAAAAGGCGACTACTGGAAGTAGATAGTGCAAAGAGTTCTGCTGGGACCACACTCAGTTCCAGGGACCATTGATCCATCTGAGGTGAGCTCACTCTATCCTGCTTCTGGACACTATTATGTCAAACTAAATAACAAGCAGAGAGGAAAATTCTCTAAATAAAAAGTATTTATTCAGGAATAGCATTGCAGTGGGAATACATGTGCCTTACTAAATTGTATGTATATTCAAAGAGGTTCAGGCAAGGGGAAGTTTTTGAAGGCAAATCAAGGAGGATTATGTAAGTTGCTTTGAATTCATTATCTTTGGCTACAAAAATCAATAGCAAGGATGGCATCAGTCCAAGGTTGGTCAGGAGGTTGCTGGACAGATGCCCTCAACGAAGTATTTTCTAAGGTTTTGATGGCCTGTATGCACAGTTGCAGTTTTGCAGAGTCTTTGGTGATAGTTCTTGTTGTGAGAACCCCCCTTCATGACTTTCCCAGGCTGAGTTTTGTCAGGGATTGGTACAGGTGACTCGATTTTGATTCTGACAGCTTTCACAGATGACAAGCAGTTTGAAGGAAATAGATTGAATTCAGTTTGGATTTGCTAGGCTTGATATGTTGACAGTTTTCTACTGGCCCAGATGTCAGCACTTCATTTAAAATTATGTATCGGAATATTCTTTCATAACTTTACTGCATAAACTGGTGGAATGCTGTGTGTGTGTGTGTGTACCTGTGCGTATAGTTTGGGGTGGGAAGAGGTGTTTAAACCAGTGAAGCATTATTATGCCAATTAAAAAATAAAATAAAATAATGTTTTGTTTATTGATTGGGGCACAAGATTAGGTTCCTTTTTTCCCCTCTGTTCAAATTAAAGAACTCTTATTAGTCATCTCACTTGTTATGTAACGTTTTTCTTCCCTTTTTCAGGAATTCCTTCCCATGACAATTAAAAAACCTACAGGATGCACACTTGCTCCCAGCAATCATTGCGATTACTAGAATACTATAATATTGAGGAAAAAAAGTTATCTAAGTCTGTGAAGGGGTCTCATTCTATTGCTGTGGTCACTGTCCCTGTTCAAACACAGGCACAAGGTACATGACTTCATTCGCTGCTAAATGATCTGGGTGACCTGGGTATGTAATGTCCCAGCCAGGTTGCTTTTCAGTGGTAGGGCATCCCTGTCCAATGAAGCAAAGCTCTTTGGTGACCTAAGGCTGAAGCCAGTATTATTGGCACAAGAATGATATTTTAAGGATAGGGTGGGAGATGTCTTTGCCTTGATTAGTATTCTCAGTTACAAAAAGACCATACCACCATAGGCCTGGACTCTCTACAGTTACACTGCCATTTTGGTGCTGATGTTTGTTTGTTAATGTATACACATTTGCAGCCATTTTTCTAAGGAATGCCACAGGATGCCCAGATCTAGATCCACCTTCCGCCCAAACTTCCATATCTCAGCTTTGGAAGCAGAGGAAGAACTTCCTTCTGTTGGATTCAGGGCTTGCTTCTACTTCTTGTCCTAGAATGACACTTCTTTAAACAAATTGTTAGAATCAATCAAACAATAGATGAAAGTCAGGCGGCTGTCCCACTGCTGCGTTCGAGAGATGTCTTACTTTCAGAGTTGCCTCAATGCCCGGTGTCAAGTTGTACTAGACAACACTATCAGGTCGTGAGTACTTATCAGATGCCCACAGGTGGTGTAATACATGGTGCTCACACACTCAGGCCCTCCCTCAAGGATTTATAGGTGATAAGTGCATAATTAAGTGAAGTATGTCACAGAAAGGCAGTAATTACAACCGTATCCTTAAATGGGAGAGGAAGGTTAGAGAGGGGGAGAACGAATTGGGAAAACCTAACCAAGGTGGCCAACTTTGAACCATTCAGAAACTCAGTTTCATATTTAATAAACACTTACTGATCAGCTACTAAGTGCCAGGCACTTCCACATAATTATTTTTGCTCTAAGAAATAGAATTCATCCTCAAGTGTATGATGCATGGCTCGAAAAAAACAATTCTTTAAAATCATAGAGTTCTGCAAGACCGAATAGACCTAAATCTTTCATTACAACATGTAGCCTAAAGAGTGTAGCCTGCTTGCTCAAATGTACAGGAGTTTGCCAAACCCCAGATGCTAAGAGAGTTCAATGAGCAATTGTTGATAATTAGGAATCCATGCACAAAAATGGATGAAGAGTTTCCTTGGGTCATTAATTTTCTCTTTCTTTATAGATCCTGAGACCATTAAGCTTGAGTTGCTGTGGCCTTTCTCAAATGGTAGTCAACATTTGGATTACTCATTTGTTCCAACTTCACAGGGAGGGACAAGAAATGTCAAAGACCTGGACCACGTCTGTGTTTCTCAAACATTCAGGGATGGACCGTGGAACAAATTTTTACCATCGAACTCAAATAGTGTTGTTCTTTGGATGTAAATACAGGCAAATAGTTTTTGAGGCAGTAAAGATTTAAGAGTAGGAAAGATATGGGGTTGAGTTACCCTATTTAGAGTTCAGAGACCTCAGCAATTCACTTCACCTCTCTGAGCTTCCATTTCCTAATCTGTAAAATTGAGATAATATTCCCTGTCTCCTACTGAGGGTTAAGTGACATGAACTAATAAAATACCCAGTTTAGTGCCTGGCAGTAGTCAATATTCAACAAATATTTGTTACTTCTTTTTCCATTCTCCTAAATTAAATATCTTACACCTGGTCCTAATATAGATAACTTGCAACAAATGCCAAAGGTTTAAGACATTCTTTCAATGAAATAATTGTATTTATTAACATTTCATTTCTGTGATTCGGGGAAATGCTGTTATTTAAATATGGTCGAGGAAAATTTGAATCCAACCTGTAGCACCCAGGGCATTGTGAGATCACAGCTTGAGACCTTCTAGCCAGTGTGGTTTAGGGATGACTGTTGCTTCCCATAATAAGGTAACCGAGTAATCACATAATTCCCACTGATTTAAATAGTTATTTCCAAGATCTTGGGAAATAGGATCATTGTGAATTTCCAAGACCTTAGGAATAGTATCTTTGTATTAATACAAACCCATCAGATGGATTTCAAGGCCACTTGGACTCTAGCTCACACTTTTGCCTCCTTGTACCTTATATTCTGCTGGGAAAGACAGAAGACATCCTTTCAGTGGTAGACGCCCTACACAGATATAGGACACAGTCATACATCTTTGTTCAAGAGACTCAGGAGTTGCTTATCTCCAGCCTTCTGCTTACAGTTGCTAAGACCCTGACATCCTCTTTCACATGACTGAAAATACTCCCCATCGATATTTTAATGGTTGTCCATCAAAAACAGGGACATCTAGAGAAGGCCACACAGGTTATAGTAAGTTTTCACTTAGCCCTAGTTTGTCACACCAGCTAGTTGACATCTTCCACTTCCATGGGAGTGATGCAGAGGTCAGTTTCTGGCTTGGGGCCTGAATATTGGGGGCTTGGGGTACAGCAAGAGAATGCTGATTAAGGAAGTGGGTGCTATGTGGTGTAGCCCTGGGCTGTATGTCTATAGGAGCGGTGGGGATTTAGGAGGAGGAGATGAAAGTTTTGGACAGATTTTACCCACTCTGCGGTTTTGTCTTTTACTTGCTCTGGCTCATCTTTGAGAGCAGGTTGTTTGAGATTAAAGAGATTGTCTCTATGGTAGATGCAAATGATTCTTGAAGTTCAGTAGGAGCTTGCTGAAGGGTTGCTAACCTCTCAGGGTGTGTCCACAAATCAGGTGGTACTAATTCTGGCTTCTGAGTGATGTTTGATGAATATAATTGAAAAGTAAGGAAAACAACAACGGTAGCAGAAGCAAACCCCATCCCCATTCTTGTTTTTAAGACCAGAATATGTTTGTAGTGTGTCCCTATGCCTTTCTAAGCCTGAAAAAGTTGACCTAGCAGGTAATAGAAGCTTTTTATTATGTAAACCTTTGGTACCTAGTAACTACTCAGTTCATGCTTCTTTTTTTTTTTTTTTTTTTTTACAGAGTGTCGCTCTGTTGCCCAGGGTGGAGTGCAGTGGCGCGATCTCAGCTCACAGCAACTCTGCCTCCCAGGTTCAAGCGATTCTCCTGCCTCATCCTCCTGAATAGCTGGGATTACAGGCGCCCACTGCCACGCCCGGCTAATTCTTGTATTTTTAGTAGAGACGGGGTTTCGCCATGTTGACCAGGCTGGTCTGGAACCCCTGACCTCCTGATCTGCCCACCTCGGCCTCCCAAAATGCTGGGATTACAGGAATGAGCCACCATGCCTGGCCTCATGTTTCTTAATGAATGAATCAAACTTAAGTTCTGGTAGTAGGGAATGTGCAAGAAGGTTGAATCCTGAGTATGATATTTAATCAGATATTTCAACCTTGACAGCTTGATAAGATTACCAGTTAGTCCACTGTCCTCCCATACAATTCTCTTGTAAACAAATATGGCACCCAATTACACCTAATGCCGAGTCTGAAATTATAGAACAGCAGAGCTGAGAGCAGTCTTAGAGTTTCATTTATCCAACCCCTTAATTTTGCAGATAATGAAACAGAGGCATAGTTTTAATCCTTTTGAAAACACGTTAATCCAGATTCCCTCCTGGCTGTAATGAGTAGGTGCTGATCTCTTTCATTGTTGACCCAGAGCTGAGATTTTAGAGATTAGTTTGCCCAACACTATCTATAATAGAATATTTGTAACTCTGGCATTTTCCCACCTCCCTTTACGTGTACCCTCCCGCCTCTTGAACTTTCATCGCCAAAGGAATACATCTACAAGCTTAGAATTACAGAAATCCACATGTGCATGTGGGAAATAAACATATTTGGAGAAGGGGAGATTTTTTTCCCTCCCTCACATTTTCCTAGTTGTAAACTTTTAGGGCCTTTTGCAATTTTGGGGCTGAGATATAGGCATAGATAAAGAGAATAACTGACTAAATGGGAATAGGTTGAATTCTTCAAGAATGTATATCATCTCCAGAGAACAAATCTGTTCTGTGAGGTAGTTTTGGGATGCACAGACACTGCTCTGGGCAGGGTTTGAAATCACAATGACACATTCTACTGCTTCCAGTCTTACTTGTCCTGGACTTGATTCTGGCTTTGCTTTATGGCGTGATTTAAAAAATTGATCCCTGTCACTCAACTCACAGGCCTTGTTGAAAATTCCTCACCAATATTTTTAAATTAATGTGGCTTCACTGACAGTCTTAGAATCTAAAAATAAAGAACACACTCAGCAAAAGCAATTGTAAGACTAGTAGCAATTGATACTCTGTTTTTTAAGGAGACAACTCATTGAAAACAAAAGCAAAAACAAAACAAAACAATAAAACTACCTAACAATTATCTGTGGATACCTGTGGGAAGTTACCAAAGTTAGAGGGCCCTGAATGTGTCAACTATGTCCTTGCTGCCTTATTGTATTATTTATCACACAAAAGGTCTAGATTTTCTAAATCTGAATTACTCAGTACTCACGAAATTGTTTTATGAACTTTTCATGAACAGGTATTATATTGGCCAGCACAGAAAAGCTAGACTCTGCTGATACAGATAGTAGACTTGATTTCTGAGATTTTAATCTAGTGGAACATGGAAATAACCTGAAATTCACAAACTTTTGTTTTCTTTTTTCCTGGTGGAAAGAATAGATGTTTAGGAGAAACCGGATCAAGCAGAATCCCTGGTAATTTGTACTCATTTCCATTCTAATATGGTTTCTCTGTAGTTGTCAGTACTTGTCTTATGAGTTGCTTTTCCAGAAGTGTTGACACTTTGCAATAACACTTTTGTCTTTGTGGCTTCTGATATAATGATTGGGTGGCGGAGGAAGCTGTTTGCTTGTGATCGAACCTATTTGGAAATTGAAACTGCAGAATGTGGTCTCATTCACAACACATTATGATCAACAAACGAGTGCAGAACACAGTCACATATGCATGTGAAACACCCTTAGATTTATCATGAGCAGAGTAAATGTTGCAAATGAAGAATATTTTTCTTGAAACATTTTAGATGAGAGATGGAAAGCAAAATGTAGACAAACTATGCTTAGTCAGAATGTTGCTAATGGTTTATAGATTTTTCAGAACAGTTTTCCAGGTTGCCAACTAATAAATATAGAGAGAATACTGGTTAGAAAATAACTTTTAAAACATTATAGTAGTCATTGATTCAAGCAAAAATCATTAGTGGATGCTAAAATTTGAAAATGTTTGATGAGGGCAAGCATACTTACAGTCTCAAAATAGCTCCCTGCTTTATATTTATCCAATAAAAGGGGCAGTAATAACTTTACAATGGAGAAATCTACAGGACATCACCCAACCAAATGATCAAAAGTAGAGTGATCAAAGGTAGAATGGGAAAAAGGAACATGATGTGCCTCCCGAGGTGATGCCCCGAGATAGCTTAGGCATCGTGCTTGCCAAAAATGCGTAAGTCGAATCGAATCATGAAGAAACTTAAAAATAATACCCCAAACTGAGGGACATTTTATAAAATAACTGGCCCTTACCCATCAAAATGTTAATTCCATGAAAGTCAAAGAAAGGCAGAGAAACTTTCCTAGATTAGAAGACAAAAAAGATATGACAACTAAATGAAATGTGCAATCCTGGGTTGGATCCTGGACTGAGAAATCTGGACATAAAAGACATTTTTGGGATAACTGGTGACATTGGAATATGAACTATGGACTGTGGATTATATTACATTTCCAGATTTCAATACTTGTGCTATGGTTAGGAAAGAGCATGCCATTTTCCTTAGGAAATGCATGACAAAATATTTAGAGCTAATAGGATATGATGTATGCAACTTATTCATATATAAATATACACACACACATATACACACATACACACATGTGTATATATATGTATTCAGAACTATTAATGAATACGTTACATAGATGTGTGTATATATATGTATTTGGAACTATTGATGAAAAAGTTGCTATACATGTGTGTATATATATATGTATTCAGAACTATTTTCTCTCAATGTATAATATTTATATGTATTCAGAACATATAAATATCATATATAGAGAGAGAATTGTAAAACAAATGAGACCAAGTGTTAATAATTCGTAAATCTGGATAAATGATATATATAGTTCTTTTAAGTATTCCCACAACATTCTATACATTTGAAATTAATTACAAACAAAAATAGAAAAAGACAGACTTGATTTAATAAAAATTAAAATCATACGTTTTGAAAGAAATAACCATATTTAAATGTCAAATAACAAAAGTGGAAGAACATTCACAGTAGGTACAGTTAATATTTATAACAACAAAAGAGGAAGTATGAATCAATGAGAAAATATAAATTACTCAATTTTAAAAATTATCGATGGATACAAAGACACAGAAAAAGAAATAACCTACAAATGCCAATTAACATGATTAGATACTTAACTTATAACTAATAAAAAAATGCAATATAAAGCAAGGTGATTGCACTTTTTGCCATTTTTGGAAAGTTTATAGGAATTAATGTTAGAAGAAATTGTCTTTCTTATAGAGAGAAGAGGACTTCCTTTTTTTCTATTCTCGTGAAAGAAGCACATGTTGACTAATAATTCCTCTCTTTCCACTCCCCATCCATTTCACCCAATGAGGATTGGTTAGATTGGAGAGAACCTGATCTCTATTGGTCTAAAACAACTAATCTCTTTTGTTGAGAACATTTGTGTGCTAGGTACCACATGGTGTATTTTATATACATAAATTATTTCATTCACCTATCACAATAATTTGTTTTACAAATAATAATAGTCTTATTTTACAAATGTTTTAACTTTATCATATATATAAACTAACTAGATGGTAAGAGAAGCAATGCCAATCAAAGGAGGAGTTGGTAATTCATATAGTGCTGGGAACATTGGCTGGGTATTTAGGGGAAACAATTTATTTAAATCCCTACCTCACATCATAGAGCAAAATAAATTTTTGGTATACTAAAAATAAAAAGTTAAAAATAAAACCTAGAAGAAACTGAAGATGAATAACTATCTGCTCTCTGGAAGTGGAACAACTTTGTAAATATCAAATAATTAAATAAGTTATCAAGAAAAGATTAAATTTATCACATGAAAACCTATGTTGATCAGAATCAACTAGTACATCATGGACTACATGTCCAGCATATCTACATCATGGACTGATTGCCAGCAATGGTTTGTTTGGAGACAGCTAGGGCCCTGTGAAAGAAGTGGCCTGCAGAGATTGCAGGTTGGCACCAGGTGCACTCTGTGTCTCTCCTAATAAGCTACATGTTCCTCCAGGGAAGCTACTGTGTTCTTCTGACCTGTGTGTTCCTAGTTTCTTGCACTGCACCTAGTATACCTTGTGCATTGTGTTTTCTGTTTTGGTAAATCAAGTAAATGAAAGAATGTATTCAGGTGTGGCCAAAGGAGAATGATAGAAAAGCACAAAGGCATGTTCCTAGACTGACGACATACCAGGGGTAATGATAGAGTTGGAACAGTTTTATGCTTGAAAGGTATTTTATTTAATTCTACACCCATATTTCTAAATTTGTTAGGAGTGTGGATAAATTATATGAATATTCTTTCATGCCCAATAAATTGTTATTGGAAGCTTGGGAGATGAAAACAAATCGGCGGAACTCTGACTTTCTAGGGAGGCAACTACAAACAAGCCCAAGTTTTAACACTATCTGAATGAAATTTTACCATATGGAATCCTTCTTGTGCATGGTTTGAAAAAACTCATAAAGGTTATCACATTTATTAATTTACACTTAATGACTAATCTTCAGAAACCATTTAATTACTGTTATTCAAAAATAGCATTAAGTCTTTGCACTTAGAGATGAGGTTTAGAGCCTGAGGGAGCACATTTGGATCAGTTGGGAGTAGGTGGGACAGGTATGAGACTGTGGTGGGATGAAGGCTATGGTTGAGGCTTTTCTAATATATAGGAGAAATTCCACCAGATGCTAAGTTTAGATCTGTCTTATTCACTTCTAGATGCATCCACCGTAGTACTTAATAGATGCTCAATGATTATTTGTTGAATGATAGCTGAGTGTAAAAATAACATGGAAATAAGATATGGAAGAACTTCAGGTACCTGGACTGGGCGACAGAGTCACAGAGTCTGCTGGAAGCCTTGATCTGTTGAAAGCAACATGTCTAGCACTTTTCTTAGAAAACTACTTTATTAAAATATAATTCACATGCAATAAAATTCACCTTTTTAAAGTGTATAATTCAGTGATTTTAAATAAATTTACAGAGTTGTACAGCCATAACCACAATAAATTTTAGAACATTTTCATCATCCCGAAACAAAACTCTCTATATTAGCAGTCCTCATTACCTTTCCCTCTAATTCTGGCAACCACAATAATCTACTTTCTCTGTCTATAGATTTGCCTATTCTGGATATTCATGTAAATGAGATTGTAAAACATGTGGTCTTTTGTGACTTGCTTCTTTCACTTAGCATAATGTTTTCAAGGTTCATCTATGTTGTAGCATGTATTAGTACTTCATATTTTTAAAGGCCAAATAATATTCCGTTGTGTGAATACACTACATTTTGTTTATCCATTTGACAGTTGATGGACATTTGAGTTGTTTTTTCTTTTTGGCTATTATGATTAATATTGATATGAGTATTTGTGTACAGGCTTTTGTGTGGACATAGGTTTTCATTTCTCTTAGGTTTATACCTATGAGTGGAATTGCTGGATCATACAGTAACTCAATGTTTAGCATTTTCAGGAACTGCCAGACTGTTTTCCAAAGTGGCTGCATCATTTTGTTTTCTAAAGTGTCTGTATCATTTTACATTTCCACCAGCTATTTTCCAATTTTTCTACATCTTTACCAAGACTTGTTATTGTTTGTTTTTCAATTATAACCATCTCATGTGTATAAAGTGGTTATCTCATGGTAGTTTTATTTTGCATTTCCCTAACAACTAATGATGTTGGGCATTTAAAAATGGTGGCCGGGAGTGGTGGCTCTTGCCTGTAGAGAATTCCCCTTGAAAATTTCCCCTTTGTTTCTGGCCAATATATAAATGATGGGGATCCACCTGGGATGGCTGAGACCACCAACCTTTCTCTCTATGAGAAGAGAATGAAGGTTGCTCCCTGACCAGGGTTATTTCCTCTCTCCTAGCACTGTTTTCTCTCTATGACCATGACTCTTCTCGAGGTCTCCAGTAACTATCATCGGCAACCATAGCCAAGGCCCTCCCACAGGCTCAGTCAGAATGGATGGGGGTTTGGAAAAAGAAAACACGGTCTCTATATGCCTGTCCAACTTTTCAGTAATTCCAAAAGTGCACTAAAGAAAATAAAGTCTATTCGACTTCCCCATGTCCCCTGAAAAAACAGAAACAAAATGCACAAAATTCCCATACTTTTTCCAGCAAAGCTGAATGAGCACCAGGAGGTACTCCATGCCCCAATGGTTTTAGCCTCATTTATCCAGAAGTGGGAAGAGAAGGGTTCTAGATACATGAGATAGGGGGCAGCAGAAGGGATGTGGGAGGATTGTTTCCTGGGCCTGGGTCAAGGAACTAATGTCTATTCCCTCAATTTATCAATCTATTCCCTCCACTCATCAGGCGCCCCCCACCCCACCCCGTCCACTTTCAAAACAAAACAAAACAAAAACAACAGCAAAATCTTGTCATTCTTTGTGGGCATGCACACCAGTGTCTGGCATGGTGGGGTTTGTCTAAAATGAGTTATATTCCCCAAGCACACTGGGAGGCATGGTATAGGGTCATCATTCTCCCAGAAATCCTCCTGATAGAAGGGAGAACCGACTGCGTATTATTTCCATGTATGCTGTTTCTTTTAGCTTCCATTTTGTGCACAACTTTTACCAAAGAAATTCAGTTTTTGAGGGTGATCTTTCTGTTTTTCAGTGGTGTGTCCTATAGAAGTCATTGCTGGGTGCCACTGGAGACAGTTAGTACACGGGCATAGAGAATTGTAATTGGGTGATAGAGTCACAGGGAAAATAATACAAGAAAGGTAGGCTCCAACTTGTCTTTGGTGTTCCCCTAAGAATACTCAGAAAGTTAGTTGGTTACACCCTGTTTCCACTCCGTGGTGAGAGACTAGTTTGAAGATGCTTAAAACCTCGCTCAAATGAACTGTAGAATGTCTAAATAGTCACTTGTCTGATTGTGCAAAAGAGTGATTTATGTTAGAGCAGTTGTACAAAATGCTGATCTTTTTCTTTCCTCTCCTGAAGAGAGTGGAGGTTGGTTACTAGGTTTTAGGAGAGGAAAATGGGATGAAAAACAAAATAGTGCAAAGGCAGTACATTCCATGCATTGCTGATAGGATCTCCCCGGAGCACAATTCAACGCGACGCATTCAGGCTTAAAAATGTTTGTGCATTTTTATCCCGTAATTCAACACCTAGATATTCTATGCTAAGGGAATCATCCGAGATTCAGATAAACTGTTAAAATCCCACTGCTGATGGGATCTCCCTGAAGTACAATTCGACACAATACATTTTAGCTTAAAAATGCTCATGCATTTTCTCCAGTAATTCAGGATTTAGATAATGTATGCTAAGGAAATAATCTGAGATTCAGACAAACTGTTAAAATCCCACTGCTGGTGGGATTTCTCTGGAGTAAAATTCAACATGATGCATTCAAACTTAAAAATGTTCATGCATTTTTATCCAGTAATTTAACACCTTGATATTCTATGCTCAGAACATCATCTGATATTCAGATAAACATATTAAAACCAGATATTTTTAAAATAAAATTGTATATATAAATTATAAATCACTTAAATGTTTAATTAATAGGAGAATGGATGTCATTAACATAGTCACTAAAATAATTCTTATGATCGGAATTTTAAACTATGAAGAAATATTTAGGTTTAAGTATTAAATGTTGAAAGGACACAAAATTACAAATTAGTATGAGCTCAGCTATGAATAAAGTGTGTATAGAGAAAAGGAAATTGTGGATTTTGATGGGCTTACAAATTATCTTTACTTTTCTTTATGTTTTCAGTATTTTTCATAATGAAATATTTTCTCAAATGACATGTATTATTTAAAATTCATTTGCACTCAACTACCCCAAATTTTCTACCATCTCCTTAATTCAAAACTTTTATTGCTTTGATAATTATATTCTCAGTTATATGTTTATTCTGTGGGTTAAATCTGGTTCATGGGAACCTAATTTCATGTTTGCAAGTTACATGCCACTCGTTCCCTCAGATTCTCTTACTACCTGGTTTATAGGTTAGGCGTTCACAACTTTAACACTCACAGCATGGTGGGCTTTCTCACGTAGGGGGGTAGGGTCTTCATTTTTAATATAATTGCAGATAGTGCGTGCTCCCCAAGTTATGATCCTCACTCAATCATGACGCATGATGGGTTTTTGTAGATCTTGAGTGTACTATCCTAAAGTTACACTTCGTGACAGGCACCTCGAGAGGAGGAAACTTTTTGTGGAAATCCAAGGGCATGGCTTTGCTTTAAGACTGCAAATTGAACTAAATGCCCTCAAAATATCTCAAAAAAACCTCCAAGGATGTGTTATTTTTCTTAACCAAATATGAACCACATTTTGAAAAAGAGCTGATGTTGCTCTATGATGATAGGTAATATTTAGTGAGTTTTGCAGGTGAATGAAGTCTTCTGAGGTGTTTGTACTGAGCTAAGGAGAGGAAGAGGGAGAGGGAGAAGGAGAAAGAGACAAGCAAATGGGATGGGGTGGGACAGAGGCGAATGGGGATGGAGGAGATGAGGAAGACAGAGATGAAGAGAAGGAACAGAGACAGAAGGGAAGAGGGGAGAGACGCCTTTTGTTCATTTGCTGGGTACAGTCTGAGATACCAGAAGAAAAAACAATAACTGGTGAGGATGCTCAGGGAATTATCCTAGACAGCTGTGGAGTGGCAGTCATGATAGAGTAGCTAATAACAGTTGATAATACCTGAAAAGTCTAGCTTCACACTTCACTGAGAACCTCACAGTTCAGTCACTACTCAACTCCTTTGATGGTGTGCATTGGGATAGGCTAAGAAAAATATTCCACCTGGATTTTGTGTGTTCTGTTATAAATTATGAACTCATACGTTACACAATGACTGCAGGGCTCTGCAAGTTGTTTAGGGAGAATAAGGGACAGAGATATGACGCTTCCTCTTTACTGAAGGCTCTAACCCGTAACCTGTGTTTTTCCCACTGTTCCCCTTGAAAGGAGAGGCCCTCGTGGTGGAACGGTTTGTTCCTTTTTTTTTTTGAGACGGAGTCTTGCTCTGTCGCCCAGGCTGTAGTGCAGTGGCCCGATCTCAGCTCACTGCAAGCTCCGCCTCCCGGGTTCACGCCATTCTCCTGCCTCACCCTCCCAAGTGGCTGGGACTACAGGGGCCGCCACCTCGCCCAGCTAGTTTTTTGTATTTTTAGTAGAGAGGGGGTTTCACCGTGTTAGCCAGGATGGTCTCGATCTTCTGACCTCGTGATCCGCCCGCCTCGGCCTCCCAAAGTGTTGGGATTACAGGCTTGAGCCACCACGCCCGGCCCGGTTTGTTCTAAAGTAGAGATAATCACTTTCACTTAAAATTCATTGAATTGATGGCCATAAATGCACGTCTTGTTTTCCCCCTCATATGTTAATTGTCCTGATTCACAACCAGTATTTAAAGTGACAGAATAGCTTGCTCAATGCCTCTCCTTATAAGTTTTCACAGGCTGTAGGACTTGCCTGGTTCCTCCTCTGCTTGATTGATTTTTGAATTGACTTCATCAGAGCACAGACCTTAGCTGGGGACAGTCCTCACTGGCTTCCAGGTGTGTGCTGGGAGGTGGACAAGCTATTGTTGCTAGAGATGCCTCTGGGGGCTAGTTGTCCTGGTAGTGAAGCTGTATGTGTTGCAGGTCTCCGTTCTTGGGATCAGATAGTCAGAGAGGTGCTAAAGTTGTTCTGCTACTTTCTTTTTTTTTTTTTTTAACTTTTATTTTAGGTCTGGAGGTACATGTGCAGGTTTGTCATATGAGTAAATTGCATGCCAATGGGGTTTGGTGTACAGATTACTTTGTCACCCAGGTCATAAGCACAGTACCCAATAGGTAGTTTTTCGATTCTTACCCTTCTCCTGTCCTTCACCCTCAAGTAGGTCCCAGTGTCTGTTATTCCTTCTTTGTGTCCATATGTTCTCAATGTTTAGCTCCTACTTGTGAGAACATGTGGTATTTGTTTTTCTGTTCCTGTGTCAGTTCCCTTAGGATAATGGCCTCCAGCTCCATCCGTGTTGCTGCAAAGGACATGATTTTGTTCTTTTTAATGGCTGCATAGTATTCCATGCTGTGTGTGTGCCACATTTGCTTTATTTAAATCATTCTGCTACTTTCTAGCATTATGATTATGAGCAACTTAAGGCCTTCTCTGAGTCCTTGTTTTCTTATTCGTCATATTGGGATAATCATGTCTCTCTTCCTGACTTATCAGGAATGAATGAGATAATGGGCATGGAAGGGCCTGTTACATAGTAGGTCCTTGAAAAATGTTTATTGTATTTAAATGCAAGTCATCTAGTTGGACTGTAAGCTCCTATTGCATGAGGCATCATGAGTGCAGGGACAATGGCAGTCCCCTCTACTAAAGGCTCCAACCCTAACCTGTGCCTTTCCCACTGATCCCCTTAAAAGGACACCCTCATGGTGGAACGCGTCATTCTAAAGGAGTGATAATGTAGAGATAATCACTTTAATTTAAAGTTCATTGAGTTGATGTATACTCAGTGCCTGACACATTGTAGGCACCTGATAAATAATTGTTCAACAAATGAATGTCTAGGCTGTTATTTTACTATAATACTGAAGGGCATTAAGGTTTTGCTTGGGGTTAAGATCTAATCAAAACATACGGGATTACAGCCTCCAGTAGCTGGGATTACAGGCATGCGCCATGACACCGGGCTAAGTTTTGTATTTTTAGTAGAGATGAGGTTTTGCCATGTTGACCAGGCTGGTCTTGAACTCCTGACCTCAAGTGATCCGCTGGTGTCAGCCTCTTAATGTACTGGGATTACAAGTGTGAGCCACTGCGCCCGGGCAAAATGTACATTTTAGATTTAAGAAAATAGGTTTCTTGTTAGCATATTACAATATTTATTCTATGTAAATCGAGGTAATATATCTAAGGATAGAAAAACTTCACAGGTTTTAAAAACCATGGTATTTCATCATTTAAAGCAGGGATCAGCAAACTTTTCAGTAAAGGGATAGATAGTAAATATTTGCAGCTTTGCAGGCCATGTGATTTCTTCTCCACTACCGCTGTTCAACTCTGTCATTGTAGAGCAAAAGCAGCCATAGACAGTAATAAATGAATGGATGTGTTTTGTTCCAATAAAACTTTATTTACAAAAACAGGCAGAGGGCTGGATTTGGCCTGTAGGCTGTAGTTTGTAAGCCATGATTTGAGGGATGAAGTCCTCATCTACAGTTTTGGAAGAAATAGATAATGTTATAAAGATTTGGCTAAGAAATAAAAAAAAGCAGCTGGGCGCGGTGGCTCAAGTCTGTAAACCCAGCACTTTGGGAGGCCGAGACGGGCAGATCACGAGGTGAGGAGATCGAGACCATCCTGGCTAACACAGTGAAACCCCGTCTCTACTAAAAATACAAAAAATTAGCCGGGCGAGGTGGCGGGCGCCTGTGGTCCCAGCTACTCGGGAGGCTGAGGCAGGAGAATGGCGTAAACCCGGGAGGCGGAGCTTGCAGTGAGCTGAGATGCGGCCATTGCACTCCAGCCTGGGCGACGGAGCAAGACTCCGTCTCAAAAAAAAAAGAAATAAAAAAAAGCTTTGTGAAAGACTAATTCTATGTAATTATATTAAAAACATGAATAGTTGTAAACACATAAGAGCTTGGAAAAGCATATGGTTATTTTTATTTTTTTATGGGTGAGAAAATTGAAGTTTTCATGATTACAGCCTGAGGTCTCAGGCTAGTAAGATTCAGCCCAGGGTCTGCTTCTTCTGATTGTAAGTTTACTGCTTTTTCTGTGTGTTCTTTGCTGTCTCATAGCTTAGCCTGTCTTTGATCTCTGTGTGTCTGTCATATTGGGGTGGATATTTGACATTTTTTCAATCCTGGAGACATCAGTTTTGAAGCTGAAAGAACTAAGGCTTTTATGAGAGGGGTAATTGATATCTTAAGGGTGATTGCAAGTTTTGAAACGAATTTGTGTTTTAGTCTTTATTGTTGTTTTAATAGATTTTTTCCTCTTTTTATGTGTTATAAGACTCTTAAATTTGGAGGATACAAGATGAACATCAGGAAAACTGTCTGCTTTAGATAAAAGATGCATTTTTTCATTAGGTTAAAAGTGTCTATGTTGATATTTTTCCTATAAACGTGTTTTCTTTTCTCAATATTGGATTGTAAAATTAAATGTCAAAGAGCCTCTTCATAATATTTCAAAAATACTGCCTTTATCAGTAGGGGAATATTAATCAATCATTTTGCATCATAACCTGGCAAAGACTTTGATTGTGGAATCATTCTGGCATCCTTAAATTTTTAATTCCAGGCAGAAAAAGCCTAATTGCTGAAAGACTGATTGGCTCATAATTCATGCTGAGTTGTAACATACCTAAGAGGAATCATCTAGCTCTATACTTGATGAAGTAAACATTATTTTTACAGCTTGTTGACATAGAACTTTTTTTTTTTTTTTTTTTAGCTTGCCTTGAATAGCACTGTCAGGCTAGCTGACCTCCAAAATTCTTTCAAACCCTAGTGTAATTCTCTGGCACTTGAAGTCACTGATACTAGACAGGCTCACTTTCTTCAGTCATTCAATGATAAATTACATGTGTAAAGTACCAAATGCAGCTGGGCATTTATTAAGTGCTCAAGAAATTCTCATCCCCTTGTTAGTGATTTATCAAACTACCTTAATGTTTAGCTACATTTAGTGTCAGATTTCATCATCGCTCATGGAGCAATTGCACCACACCAAATTTTTAGGCTTGTACGGCACAATTATCTGTAGTTAGATCTTGTTGAATGATTTGAGAGGATAAACAGATGCAACCCCAGATGAAAGATATTCAAACAAGTTTATACTGTTCTCAGGTACCCAGAAGCCCAGTGAAATTTGAATATTATCCCCCAACAGTAACAGATGTGACACGTACTTCCAGGAAGCCAGGCAAGAACTCAGCCTGTTCTGAATGTGAATGGTATATACTTTTGGAAAGGCTATCATGGGCAACATGAAGTAGTAATCAATGACATAAGATACGTGAATTAAATAATTCGTCTGTTAGAATTTTCCAAACTCTTACAAATCATAACCAACGACTAGACTGGTTTGTAGAATTTTGTGGAAGAATTTAGAAAAAAAAAAAACCATAATTATTTTCAAATGATCATGGAGTAAAGAAAACTAACAGCACCTTTCTTTTCTATGCTTACTATTGAGAATTCAGAAAAACTCTGGATACTTACTAATTTCCACTGGCAATATCTTTTTTTTTTTTTTTTTTTTTGAGACGGAGTCTCGCTCTGTCGCCCAGGCTGGAGTGCAGTGGCCGGATCTCGGCTCACTGCAAGCTCCGCCTCCCGGGTT
>NC_045451.1:15917791-15922154 GCF_002776525.5 Piliocolobus tephrosceles | reverse complement strand
GTGCAGTGGCCGGATCTCGGCTCACTGCAAGCTCCGCCTCCCGGGTTCACGCCATTCTCCTGCCTCAGCCTCCCGAGCAGCTGGGACTACAGGCGCCGCCACCTCGCCCGGCTAGTTTTTTGTATTTTTTTTTTTTTAGTAGAGACGGGGTTTCACCATGTTAGCCAGGATGGTCTCGGTCTCCTGACCTCGTGATCCGCCCGTCTTGGCCTCCCAAAGTGCTGGGATTACAGGCTTGAGCCACCGCGCCCGGCCGGCAATATCTTATAAAATGCTTTTTACTTGTTTTATTTATACACTAGCTACGTAAGTAGCTTATCTTTTCCATAAAGGCCATCTCTCTATTTTAAAAAGTTTTCTTTTGAATTTCCCTACGCCTAATATATTTGTAGGGTCATGGTTCAGATAATATTGTTATCTGACAACAAGTTAGAAAAGGAAGATAAAGGGCTCAGTAGGAGAACCAGGTCAGAGAGGAGCCCTCATTTGTCCTTAAGTCATGTCAGTTCCTGGAGTTTGACTCTTCCTAGCTTTCTCCTAGTTGCTCCACACTTTTTGCTCTATCCACTGACCCTCATGTTTACAGTCAGTAATATAACAGGATTGTAGAGTGCTAGAACCAAAAGTAACATCAGAACATGCTTTGGCTAAGTTTAAAAAGTTTTGTGTTTTCAGTTGTAAAATATGTGTGTCAATAATCAAATAAGAGTTCTCATCTCTACCACACACCTACTGCAGGGAAACAAAAACTTTGAAGTAGCTTAGAGCACATTTTGCAAATCCTATGTAATAACTTACAAAGATTTTAGAATAATGCAAAAATTCAAATGTAAGAGATCATCCAAGACAATGCGTATTTGAAGTAAAATACATTTCTGCTTCATGGTCTTCTGGTATAGAAATTTTAATTGAAAAGTGTGAGCCAAGTGTTGTTTTCAGGGCTCTATAAATTGGGAAGAGCAAAGAAAATATAAGCATATTAAGATAAATATTCAATTAGTTGAAAGCATAGCATTTGTTTTAAAAAGTGTATGCCACTCTTTTCTTTTTCCTTTAATCTATCAATGATGATTTTACTGTGGGTTCCAAAATGGCATTGGAAAAGTGCCACAGAGGGAGGGGCAAAGTTGATATATTTCCATTCCTGACAGGGTGTGTCTGGGAGCTTACCTGACCAGCTGTTAGCAGCAACTCTGAAGGCAAGAAGGTAAATGCTAGAATTGCCTGATATAATTTTTAACAATGAACACTGCATTGGAAAACTATTTTAAAGAATAGAAACCCAAAGGAGATGTGATTGAAATAGAAGGATACACTTTTTTAAAAATTAAGTCAAATACTTAAAAAAAGAGAGTTAGTTTTATGATGTTCTGGATTTTCTGCAGATGTGGCAGTCCTCACTGGGAAATATTAATAACACTTGTCACCTCGCTCAGCCCCAACCACCTGGTCAGATGCCTGATGTATATGATTGATTTTTTAAAAATGTAGATGCTTGAATAACTTTTTAAACTTTCGCATACTTGACATATTGTATTTTATCTTTTAATGAATTATTTCTGAAACAGAAAATGGTATAATATTTAGAATATCTATATTTTAAACAATGTGAGTTTAGATTTTTTTTTTTTGCGCCATAAGTTGGAAAGCACTTTCGATGGTATCTTTCACAAGTATTTCTTTGTTTTTAGATATTGGTTATTATTTAGTTTGCTATAACCTGGTTTGAATATTTGTTCCAGCAGAATAGCATCTATTTGTGTAAAGTTTGAATTTCATTCTGGAGTTGTTAGCAGTTTTGTGGGAATTATAGAAATTATAAGACATGAAATATTTTTGGAGTATAAATATTTTTCTTCCTACTATATATAGAAAAAACCAGTTTTACTCAGAATATTTTGGGTTCTTAGAATGTCTATCTTGTCTAAACCTTTACATTTTTACTATAAGGGAAAATTGTAATAAATGAGCTTTTTCTTGTATAGTAAATGAACGTTTTCTTATATTGTAGTAAATGAACTTTTTCTAATATAGTAAAAATTAATAAAAAGTTGAATCTCTTATGCAGAATCTGTTAATTACAGCTGCCTGCAGAATGTATAAAGTTAATATGAAATGCTAAATAATCTTCTAGCATATCAAACATTAGGATTATCTACAATGAAAAATGGGCAGATGATAGCAAATCAATTCATAAATATTATGAAGGGCTCTCATGTGCTGCCACTGTGTTCTTCACTGATGGATAAAAAGATGAATTAAAAACACTGAACGTACCTTCAAGATAATTATGATTTGGAAGTAAAGACAGCAGTATAAAAAATAATTACCTTACAGTGTGATAGAGGAGTTAAGGGAAACAAATGCTGTTTGGTTATTGTACACAGTGGTGAGACTAATTAACTCTTTAGAGGGAGAGGTTGGAGGAAAGTGAAAGAAGGTTTTACATGTGTAATAAAGCCAGAAGGAAGAAAAACAAGCAAAATAGATCATTTGTTGATGCCTCAAACACCATAAAAACGGAAAAAAATACCTTTAAAAAATTAAAAATGCTACACATTTCAGATAATTAATATTTAAAAATGTATCTTCAAAGCTAACAACATAAGTTAAAATCTTACAGGAAAGATTTGTTTTCTTATAAAAAATTGAAAGTAGATGAAGCTTTAAAATTAAGTTGAAAATACGTTACTTTCAAGGTTTTGAAGTGGTAGAAGAGAGCGCCAGAAAATATTGACAATTTTAAGTAAATAAGAGTAAACACAATTCTATAATAACAATAAAGAAAATAAATAAAGGAGGGTATAACAGCTAGGGGAATTTTTTTTTAAAGAACAAGTTTAAAAAACATAAAATGTTTATATAATATGAAGAGTTCATAATGATCAATAAATAAATGATCAAGACTTCAATAGATAATTGACAAATAAGTAAGAGACAGTTAATATGTGAGAATTTATAAAGAGAAAAGAACGCATGGAGAAACATTCAAATGTTGGCAAGTATCAATGCCATGTAAATTTAAAAATAATACAATTTTCTTTTTATTTTTTAAGTTATTAAGAATGACAATAATATCTGAAAAAGGTGATTATGATATAGCTATTTCATCTGTAACTTTTGGTTGACAGTATGAAAGTTAAAAATCTTTATAATATTTGACCTAGAAATCCCATGTTGAAGAAGATATTCTGAAGAAATAATATGAAGGGAGATAAAAGCTATATTCATGACAATGTTTATTGTAGAATTATTCATATTAATAAAAACTGGGAAGCTAATTTAAATATCTAGGAATATGATATTAGTTTAAATGTTTAGATATATCAATATAATGAGATATCATAAGGCCATTAAAAGAACATGTACGAAGACAGCATTAGTGAGGATAAACACTTAAGATGCAATTTGAAGTGAAGACAAGTGAACATAAAATGTTCATATAAACAGACACACACACACACACGAGTGCAGTGATTGAGAGATTGGAAAGCACATGGAAAAATAAAGGCAATTTATTTGTCAATATTATGAGGGCAAAATTCCTCACTACTATTATTCTGCCATCTGTATAACAAATTAGACCTTGAGAATAAAATTCCTTTTTCTGCTTCATTAGAGGTTAAGTCGTGAATCACTTACCTGGAAAACATTATAGGCAAAAATCTGATAGTATTTGTATCGATATAAAATGAATTTTTTTCTTTTTCTTCTGACTAGGAACTGCTTATCATCTTTTTCCTATATAGCTATGGTCAGTAGGAGGTGATATTGGGGATAGTACATGGGAGATACCATGCAAGTCACTCCCAATTAGGCTAAGATTGTTTGCAATCTTGAAATCTCAATCTGTATTTATGACGCATTTGCACAGATTTCAATGCAATTTGAGAAGGATTTTTTGAGTAAATTTTCAGTCTAGAGAAGCAAGCCCCATGAAGATTGTAGGAATCTTTGGGGGACAAACTGGAGCTTGAGAGGTGCGTTCCAGAGAGGGAGTTCGAGGCCATCCTGAGATGGACTCTCAGTGCTAGGGGGTCCTTTCTACAACCAGTGGCCTTGGTAAGAGACACAAACAAGACATGGACCTGCTGGTGGCATCTGCATCCCATAGAGCCACATGGTGGTCACTTGGGACATGGCCTTTGTGAGCGCAAGTGTTATCTGCTCCAGAGGGTGGCCGGGTGTAGGAGGAAAGAGAGTGGCTTTGAAATCAGACTGAAAGAACTGATTTGCACACCACCTGTGCCACGTAGTGGTTGGATGTAAAATGAAAATTATTTCTAACTTACAGAATGTTTTGAAAAATAGAGACGGCCGGGCGCGGTGGCTCAAGCCTGTAATCCCAGCACTTTGGGAGGCC